>NC_079314.1:61150378-61277878 GCF_029931775.1 Euleptes europaea
TTGCATCCTATTAGGGCAAAAGAAAACATCCATCCAGTCCACAAGTGCACATGTGTACGCTGTGCTTCTGCATGCCACCTTACTACTATAATAATCAGTAACGGTCTGTAAACTGTCTGGAAATTTTCTTAATTTCCAGTTTGGAATAGCAGATTGATATTAATTTTACACACTACAAATAAAGAACATGATCAACACCACTGATCACAAATACAAATAATACACACAAATAATTACCTCATTAGACATACTTTTAACATTACCAATAACTTTTGATGTGTGCTTGAAAATGCTAAACAATGCGCAAGCTTTCTTTCAGAAAAGAAAAATACACCCAAACACACATTCACACCCCACATTGGCAACATACTTTGTTTGGAGCCATTTAAAACTCTCAAAGCTGCTTGTTCAAATAATCCAGAGACGCACAGCAAGACAATGACAGCAAAAATAAACGAAACCAGAAAAGGAAGCCTGAGGGGAAAGACTGAACGGGACACCAAATTTACCCTGTCCCTAAACTTCTTAACACAGTGCCTATTCAGAGTGAAGCAGTATCGCTGCAGTCAGAAGGTGGCTCTAGTGCTTTAATTTTGCTACTTTGTCTAGCCTAAGATCCAAAGAGTACACTGTGAATTACTTGACTTCTTTTCTGACTTTATGCAGTTTATACACAGTGGCTACAATCCAAAGCCCAGCAGGTCTTCACTGTGTGTGAAGAGAAAGCAGGGGCTGCCCCACTCTTTTCCATATCAGCAAATTCTCTAGCACCGAGCTTAAGAACTGGGCTGTCAGACACAGAGCTCAGAGTATGCCTCGGACCCCTGATGTTCACACCACAGTGTGGTGATAAACACACACGCGCACAGCAGATCTATGCACCAGAGTTAGGGTCCTTTCTTTATTTCCCACGGCAGCCCCTAGCATGAAACAGACAAACTGCTGTTTTCGCTCCTCCTGTTCCCAAAGTTGAAAAATCATTGTAATGAGTTGCACTGATCGTTACTGTAAGGGGAATGGGAAGGAGGAGACCCGGAGTCACGCACAAATCTGTCATGAGTTAGGGGTCATCTGGCCATTTAGCACACATAAACACATACTCCCAAATCAGCATTTTTGCATTATTGCAAAGAATCCAGCTGGCCAAGAATCAACGGAAAAGGGAACATGTGGCCATTGTATTGTCATGGTGTACTATTTTTGCTGTTGTTTGTAGAAGCGCTGAAGACCAATAACCTTTAACTATTTCAGTCTCATGCTAATGTAAACACATGAAGCTTCCCTATGCTGAGTCAGACCTTTGGTCACTTAAGGTCTGTACTGTTTACTCTGACTAGCAGCAGTTCTACATAGTCTTAGGCAGAGGTCTTTTCTGTCACTTTCTGTCTCATCCTTGTAATTGGAAATGCCAGTTATAGGATGCTGCTATCACTCGGGAATATGCTGAGGGTTGTATTGAGTAAACCATGAATAACTTTATTTGGAACAAGGGGGGTCAAGTCCTTCACTGCAGTTGCTTTCCCCACTTACCTAGAGCCATAAGCAAAACTAGGACTGGAACTGGTCCAGAGACTGCCATACGTACATAAGTGCTGTCAAGATGCAACCAACTTATGGTGGCCCCAGTAAGGAACTTTCAAGGCAAGTGAGAAACAGAGGTGGTTTGCCATTGCCTTCCTCTGTAGAGCCTTCCTTGGTGGTCTCCCATGCAAGTACCAACCCTGTTTAGCTTCCAAGGTCTTATGAAATTAGGCTGCCTTCTTTCCCCCAGACTCTGGGGGAAAGAATATAAATATAAATATAAACTAATATAAAACATGAAGTGGATTTCTGATCATCACGCCAGAGATTGAACCTGGGGCTTTCTACATGCAAAGCAGATTCTTCTTCAGTGGTGAAACCAATCCTTCCAGAATTCTCATTGAAAAATAAAGGGTTAGTTATTTGAGTACAGTTTGGGTTATCTACATAAAATTGGGTATGTATGGAGGAGGGGGAGGTAATTCTAGCCAAAGCCATATAAAGCAGGGCAATAAGTCCTGCCACATGCTATTACATAATGCACTCCAGTTGTTTCTGGGACACAAACTCTATGAAGTGGTATGTTTTTCTCATTCAAATCCACTATGTATGTATGTCTCCCAAGTAGATGGGCAGTACATAGTTCAGACTTCAAGATTTATAGCCTGCCTTTGCAGAGCTAAGTACGGCACTTGAATTTGAGCCTTAAGGTTCTGTTGTCCTTATTTTGGCAGCTCCACCTCATTTCTGAGTGGTGGACCAGTGTTGTGACTGCTCCTTGTTCTTCACCAAACATGCTATTTAAGCTTGCAGAGCAGACCTTCTCAGAACAGCCATACATCCATTGCTGGGAGACTTGTGAGTCAGCATGGCTTTCAGAACCCTGCTGGGTGGTCCCTTGAAGTTGTTAAGACACAAGATCCACGCCAATACTTTGCTTATTTGCCCTTCAGCCT
The DNA here is from genome assembly GCF_029931775.1 of Euleptes europaea. Classification (NCBI taxonomy): domain Eukaryota; kingdom Metazoa; phylum Chordata; class Lepidosauria; order Squamata; family Sphaerodactylidae; genus Euleptes; species Euleptes europaea. The sequence continues at coordinate 61,152,856 of NC_079314.1, forward strand.
CTAACTTCACCACCATCTGGACTGAATCTGCTGGTGTGAGCTATTAAAAGGGAGCAATTGCCAATCCATCTAGCTATGCCGCAGTGAGGAAAAAAACACCTTCAAGCAAAGAACACAAAAATTCCTACTTGGCCACCTATGACTACCAGCTAATACTACATTGCCATCAGGTGAGTAGTAGGGTTGCTGCCACTGAACCACAGAGACCAAGCAGGGGTTGCAGGTTGCCCATCTGTGTGCCATTCCATTGTCTGAAGCAAAATGGGGATGCCACATCGATGTGTCTTGGTCTCCATCCCTGTTAATCAATCTTCACAAACATGGTAATGCTATTCCTGGACTGTACAACTTTACACTGCAAGTGAAGTCTGAATTCTCCCCTTCACAAAATGACACACACATGCTGCTCATTCCTGAGCCTTGCAGCGGCCGGGACCAGTGTAGCCGACGCACCACTGTGGCTCTTCCAAAGAGGTTCCCCAGCTGCCAAAAGGCTTAAAGAAGCTTTTTTAAAAGTTGTTAGAAGAAAATGGGGCTTCCCCCCCCCCCCATAGGAAACAGCGATGCTGTGCCAGGTAAAACTTGGCTCAGCAATGCTGTTGGTGGAGGGGCATTCCCGGGCTAGAGAGGCTTTGGAAGCTGACTAACATCAACTCCACCCCCAGGAACACCCCCCCCCCCATGCAGGCTCTACATATCTCTTCCGGGATTTAGGTCCATAGAGACTGCGGCATCAGGGGTGGGGATGTAGCTCCACAGCGTCCAGGAGCTGATGGAACTCTCCCCACCGCCAACATAAGTGCCTCTTATTCTGTGATAAGAGAGCTTCCAGACAGCTTTCAGCCCCCACCTCAGGAATGCACTGATAGAAACACACATATATAGAAAACTATATCAGAAAAATTATCTGGATACTTACATATACTAAAGTTACGCAAGCACCAGGTCATTACTGACGCATGGGGTGATGTCACATCACGACATTTACTAGGCAGACTATGTTTAAGGGGTGGTTTGCCATTGCCTTCCCCAGTCTACACTTTATCCCCAGCAAGCTGGATACTTATTTTACTGACCTTGGAAGGTTGAGTCAACCTTGAGCCAGTTACCTGAAACCAACTTCCACTCAAATGCGAAGTCAGGCCCAGTTTTGCCATGAGATGATGAGATGGTTGTATATATTTAGACCCAAGTAAGGACTGATACTCACGTTATTGAAGTTTTACTATCGAAAAATTGCTCCTGTGTGATGTTTATGGACGGGACCTCAGTAATATCCTAAATAGACACAATATTTTAAAATTCACACTTCAGATACTACATTTTGTTTTGCATCTTTCCTTCTGCCCCTTTCAATGGACTCAGTGGCTCAGTTTATAATTCAAGTTGTAACAAGCCACATTTTAAACATTATAATGCTCAAGGGGAAATATTGAAATACAGTTTGTTCTGCAGCTTTCCTGCCCCCCTCCCCTGGTAATAGATAGGGAGTTAAATTAGTAATTCAACTTGAGACACAGAATTATTTCCTGAATAGTCTTGCCCATCCAGTGCCAGACAATAATAGAGAAGATGGTGCTGGTATAAGAAGGAACATGTATTCAGTGACATCCCACATAATTCAGAACCTTGTACATAAGACACAACCAAAAATGAGCAATTTTCATCAGCTACCATGTTGACTCAGTAAAATGAAAGTGAACGCCCATTTGTACAATCCTGTACAAAGTTACTGCAGTTTAAACCCATTGAAATAAATGTTTTATATTGGAGGAAATCTGCATTATCTGCCAAAATCTGATCAACTCCAAAAATGGTATACCGCTTAAAATGGCCTTATCTGACTGGGAATAGGAAGGAATGGGAGATATGAATAAATAAAAGGAGCATTTACCGTCTTAACCTAAGAGTAAGGAGGGCTACATATGAAATCAGTGTAAGAGGTCATATTTATATTTCTGTTATTACTAAGATGATGAAGATAACTAGGTAATGTTCTTCATATGGACAAACTTCACTCTTCACTTACATAAACATAGACCCTGACACTAGATTTCTTCTTTAAAGGATCTACAGATTCCATGGGCTATTGATAATAGTATATTTACTTTAGAAAGTAGAGCTTTGCAGAAAAGGGATAAAATCCCATGTAATTTTAATCTATTTTATATCCATATATTATATATACTCAATAGTATTTTAATTTGGTTTAAGTGTATATAGTAAATGTGTATTAGCCAATACCTAACTGGGCATAAAGCCTATCGTCACTAGCTGCCCATTGTCTTTAAAATGTTGTAAGAACAACAAGCTTTGCTCAGTTATTAACATTGCTGCTGCTCCTCCATGAATGCAAGTTGATGTCAAACTAATCCTATCATATTGTCGAAGGCTTTCACGGTCAGAGTTCATCGGTTCTTGTAGGTTATCCGGGCTGTGTGACTGTGGTCTTGGTAGTTTCTTTCCTGACGTTTCGCCAGCAGCTGTGGCAGGCATCTTCAGAGGAGTAACACTGAAGGACAGTGTCTCTCAGTGTCAAGTGTGTAGAAAGAGTAATATATAGTCAGAAGGGGGTTGGGTTTGAGCTGAGTCATTGTCCTGCAAAGCATTAAAGGTAATGTGCTAATCATTGTCCTGTAAGTATCAAGATAATGTGCTAATGAGGGTGTGGTATGTTAATGTTGGGGGCTTATTGTTGAGTTTTGAGAATTCGGATGGGGAAAATGTGCATCCAGAGAGCAGCAAATCCAAGGCAGAACTCCCCATGCATTCGGTTGAATGAAAGTGGAGTCAAGCGGTTTGGAGCCCGATAGGACTTCTCCTTCCCCCTCTCCTTCAAATGCCTCCCCTCTATGGAGCTGCGATGGGCGGAGTTGTGACGGAGGTGGGGGCGGGCCTCAACAGTGAGCTTGTCGGCAGGAGGAGGGCTGAAAGGTCAGGGGCAGACACAACCAATGTCAAATGTTGCGGCCTTTTTCTCGTGAGTAGTCCAAGCTACATTGGGCTTTATGAATTAGATTTGATTCCATGAATAACCTTTTAAGTTTGGATTTTTTTTGCTCCTCCTCAAGAGAGCAGCAATTTTTTGAGTGAATAATTGACCTGAGTGTCTCTCAGTGTCAAGTGTGTTGGAAGAGTAATATACATAGTCAGGAGGGGGCTGGGTTTGAGCTGAGTCATTGTCCTGCAAAAGTATCAAAGGTAATGTGCTAATCATTGTCCTGTAAGTATCAAGATAATGTGCTCATGAGGGTGTGGTATGTTAACCATTATGTTAACCATACCACACCCTCATGAGCATATTATCTTGATACTTACAGGACAATGATTAGCACATTACCTTTGATACTTTTGCAGGACAATGACTCAGCTCAAACCCAGCCCCCTTCTGACTATATATATTACTCTTCCAACACACTTGACACTGAGAGACACTGTCCTTCAGTGTTACTCCTCTGAAGATGCCTGCCACAGCTGCTGGCGAAACGTCAGGAAAGAAAATACTAAGACCACGGTCACACAGCCCGGATAACCTACAAGAACCGATAATCCTATCATATTTGAGTTGTTACCATCACTGACAAAAAATCATTGCATCATCCACCTGTTATCTTGCCAGTAGGAATACTTGAACATCTGTTGGTTCAGCTCATGTCCTGTTCACCAGTCTCAATCAGGCATCTGATTTTTTGATGGTCTGTTCACCTGCTTGCTGACCATTTTGTAGCTGTTTGACATGCAGCTGCCATGTATCTCTCCCTAATGGTCCTGTACAATACAATCAGCTTTTTGTGTATGCATGTTCTCACATAGATTGGAAATGTTTTTGCACATGAACAGTTCTGCACAAATCCAGCAGACATTCAAGTCACTGGATGCCCATGTCTAAGTGAATATACTGAATATAAGTTAGCATCCAGAATACTGATCTCTGGGAAATCTAATTAAATAGACACAGAAGTTCTGAGGTGGTGGTGGAAAGTGCCGTTAAGACATGGTCAACTTATGGCAACCCCATATGGCTTTCAAAGCAAGAGACATTCAGAGGTGGTTTGCCATTGCCTGCCACTAGGTAGCAACTCTGGACTTACTTTGTGGTCTCCCATCCAAGTACTAACCAGGGCCAACCCTGCTTAGCTTCTGAGACCTGATGAGATTAGGGTAGTCTGGGCCATCCATTCCTGAGATATCTGATGGGAGTACATGCTACCTAGGTCCATATTGTGACCAACCTGGTCAATATGACTGGGGAGTCCCACATAATGTTTACTCTAAACCCAGTTCCATTCCTATCCTCTGACAAACTCATCTGGCCAATCCCATTGAACTACTGCTGGAGGGCGCAGGCATATCGTAGAATCATAGAATTATAGAATCATAAAGTTGGAAGGGGCCAAACAGGTCATCTAGTCCAACCCCCTGCTCAATGCAGGATCAGCCTAAAGCATCCTTGACAAGTGTTCATCTAACTGCTGCTTGAAGACCACCAGTATCCTGACTATGTTGGCTTTTTCATATATATAAAAGGCCTCAGAAGACCAGACCCTGTGCCAGACACATGGTACCACCCCATTTCAATTTATACACTCTTCCCTTGCCATAAGATCAATACCATATCTACCAGTGCAATCCTAAGAGTGCTTTCCTGGGAGTAAGCCCCATTGAATAGACTTGGTTAGGATTCTGAGTAGACCTGCTTAAGGTTGCTGAATAGGTGATGGAGGAGACATCTATTGACAGGTTCTATGCATAGCCACAATGATGTAACATCTGTGTTCAGAAGCATTGTATCTTTGATTAGTGGAATCTCGGAATGAGGGGGCAGGGCTTCTGTTGAGCAGGCCAAAGTTGAAAAAAAGAGAACTAAACAGAATTTGGTCTGACCCACAATATAATTCCTAAAACTGCTAAGCGGTTTGGAAAGGTGGCAGGTGGAAAATCATGAAGATGGAAAGGGGGAAATAGCAAACTACAACAAGCTGAGACTATCACATATGAGACTCCCATTGCAGGATCACAACTATAGTGCATCATTTCCTTGTTTTTAAATCTAGATTTAAAAAAAAACATTCTAGTTTATAGATGTAAAGTTTCCTACAAGTACCCTTATTCAGGCACGTACTTCTGTTAAAACAATGAACTTTAGTTGAATAAGGAGTTAACACACTACCATCTTAATACATCTCTTCTAATCATAGGCATTTAACATTTGTTGATCTAAATAAATTGTATTTCCATTTAGTTAGGCAAAGATGAAATGGATTTTAAATGCTTCATTATACTTGAGTTTGATGTGTAAAGTTTATTATCTAACTGGTGATCTAACTGGTCACCCATTTCTTTTCACTGAGAACATTTTAAAAATTATATGACATTTTGTGTTAGCAACAAAAGCTACAGTTGAGAGTATGGAACTGATTAGAAAGCACATGTGTGATCTGTTCAAGTATTATACAGTAGTTTTACTTCAGTTTATTTAGCTTGCATCTTTCCCCCAAAATACATTTTTCCCAATGTGTATTTCTTTTGTATTTTAGGAATTACTTAAATGCAAATTTTAAATGTGTCTATTTCCCCCATTTAAATCACCTTGATTGACGAATGTATTTCAGCATTACTTAATTACCTCCTTACCTTTCCCTCCTCCTTTCCTCCCCAATATCGCTGTTGCCCTTGGCACGGTTTTAAAACATGCCCTTTCAATAAAGAGCAGGCTAGCACACAAATGAAGCTTATCAATAATATTTTTAAAGTGTGTTCCGCCAAAAAAAAGAAGGCAAAAAGGAGAAATAAAAAGCCCTCAACCTTTCACTAACCTCGCTCTGAAATAAACAATAAGGAATAATTTAAACCACTGTCATTCACTGTGTCACAATAAATATATCTTTGCTTTGGTTTCCCTCGGAAGATTACAATAGAAGAATGTTAATGCAAACAGCTTAAGCTTGTCCGTTTAATTCAAAGGCGACTTTCTTAGGTGAGCCTCCTATTACTGTGTCTAGCGTCATGGCCAATTTTTTTTTCTTTTTAAGAAAAAGAAATCCCTCTTTCCTGAAGGCCGGTCAGGGGTGGGCAGGTTCTCTTCAATATAAACACAGAGGGCAGTACCTTGGTGAGTATTCGAAATACGAACTTGTTGCTTTTGGGAAACGGGGGGAAATTAGCACCATTTTGTAGGAGAGTCGAGGTAAACGAAGGAGGGCGATTCTTTTCTTCCGGCTCTATAGAATGATGTACGCTAATCAGCAAGCAATGCCCTGACAGTGAGCTAATTCAGCTCCCTGCTAAAAGAAGTGTAGATTAATGGATAAAGGAGGTCTGCGGTAGGGTCACACTGATATGGATTCAACGTGTACAGCAGCTTGTCAGATGCCTGCTTGGATTAAATCTAACCTTTCTTGTTGAAGGTTGCCATTTACTCTATTCTTAGTGCCTCAATTTATTTTCTTCCCAGAATTTCCACATAAAAAAATTATCATCTATTTGCTTTTCAGAGCAAATTTAGAGAACCAATTTCATTATCGGGAAGGAACCTGGAGGCATTAAATACAGAAAAACACAGGGAATCTTTAAGGGACGCATTCCCTGGTTCATTCTAATTCTCAATGAGGAAGGAGACTTAATTTTGCAATGAAAAGGCCAGAATAGTTATGTAAAATTATTTCAGTTTAAAGAAACTTTGAACAAAAGGGTCTTCTTTTAGGAACCAGCAAAGGTTTCTTCCTTTTTTAAAAAAAAGATGTTTTTAAATTAATAATGTAGAACATGAAATTCTAGAAATTTGACTTATATCCAGCAAAATTACTTCCTGCTGTCATTTAAATTATGACTGCCCTCTATAAAAGTGTCTTTAGGTGTATTAATTGAATTCCACACTATTTTCCAATAATAATCCGTAAAGTTCATCTGTCCATTCCTCACAGGATACCCACTGTGTACGAGAGAAGAACGTATCTATTTCAGTAGCTTAATTTATTTTCATGATTCACTGATAATGACTGTCATGCAGGTTGTACATCAGAATTAACCTTCATTTCACTGAGGTATATTACGATGACAGTCCACGACACATTTCACCTACACAAAGGGCATTTTCTTCCCTTTTTATAATCATCCTCAGCGGCTGAAGATTGTTTGATAGCCGATTAATTTTCATAGGAAATCAAGTGCAGGCTCCCAAAGCAGTGCCTGTGCGCATTCTCTTGCTAAGCGACTTCGCTGGTAATTATGTATGTTTTTAATTGCATTTTGCAAAAGTTTCAAAGCTACATTTCTGCCTGCAATATCATTCCTAAATCTCTGTCCCGGTCCCAAACTAAAAAAAAACCAATCCCAAAACAAACAGCCTTCCTATCAGGCTTGTCAGGATTGTAGAATTTAATTTCTTAATAAACCATGAAGTGACAGTTATAAATTCAGCTATTTGCTCTAGTTTCAGTCAGGTGATTTCATTGGGAAGCTGGCAACTGAGGCAGACATTATTTTTTGTCTAATATTTTCCATAGCTCCTGAAGCCTTGCATACATGGTGGCCTAGGACAATTTTTATTTTAAAAAATGAAGACCCACCCATGGAAAAGATAACTAGATCTTGATCACAAAACACAGATACATCTTAAAAAGTTATTGCTGTTCTAGATGCATAATGTTGAGAATGAGCTAGAATCTGGAACAGGAAAATCTATCCTGATCTTTGGTGATGTTTGCTGCCAGTGAAATATGGAAGAGACTTTGGAAATTCACTGTAGGCCTTTGCCTATGAAATGCCTGATCGTCAGTAGCATATACCTCAAATCACAGCTCTGTCTCATTTAAAAGTTTCACAAGGTCTTTCAGTTTCCATCCTACTACATATCATTTTGCTGGAAGTAGTGTTGGTGGTTACAGTCTAAAGTTACTTCACCTCCACAAAATCCCTAAAACCTTAATTCCCCCGAAGCCTGCCCAAATAAAAAGGTCTTGCAGAACTTCTAATAAGTGCTCAAGTGCTGGCGAGTATCCAGGGGAGTGATGTTTCTGATCTGTGGGACAGCCACTAAGAAAACCTCTTCATGTACACTATAAAATTGGCACACCAGTGGAATAATTAAAGGGAAATGCTTGCCAGAGTCAATGCAAGGTTAAATCCAAATTATTTCTGTGGATGTGCATTGGGCTGTCAGTGTACAGCCCATGCCAATTCATTCAACAGCAATTTGTAGGAATACTCCAGAAGAAAGCAGTCACCATACAACAGCAGTATCCCATTTCAGGAAGGCATCCAATGAAATATTTATGCTTTGGCTTACTGCTATAATCTGGCCCATCCTCTCTCATGTTGCTGGTTGCCTACCACTTTTCCCAATGGTCAGGTCAAGCTATGTCAATATGGTTGCCAGCTCCAGGTTGGGAAATACCTGGATATTTTGGGGGAGGGACCTGAGGAGAGTGGAGTTTTGAGAGGGGAGGGACTTCAATGCCATAGAGGCCAGTTGCCAAAGCGACCATTTTCTCCAGGGCAACCGATCTCTGTCACCTGGAGATCAGTTGTAATAGTGGGAGATCTCCAGCCACCACCTTGAGGTTGACAACCCTATATGTCAACAGCCATGGCAATGTTTAAAAGCCAGGAATGGCAAAGAACAGTGCAGGATCAAAGGACTTCCTCACCCTATCAGCTTTTTCAGAGTGTTGAAATGGGATGTAGAAACCTGGGCTGAATTCCCCTTGCAACATGAGGCTCACTGGGTGACTTGTGTTCTCAGCCCAACCTGGTGCTAAGGTTGCCAGCTCCAAGTTGGGAAATTCCTTGAGTCTGGAAATTGAGCCTGGGGAAAAACAAGGTCTGGGAATGTGAGGGACTTCAGCAGGGTATGATACCATATAGTCCACCCTCCAAAGCAGCCATTTTCTTGAGGGGACCTGATTTCTGTATTAGGGAGATCAATTGAAATTTCGGGAGATCTTCAGACTCTACCTGCAGGTTGGCAATCTTACAACCTACCTCATAGCATTGTTGTGAGACTATGGTAGAAGGGAGAAGCATGAACACCACAGTGAGATCATAAAAACAGAAAGATAGGAGGGGCAGGAAAAGGGAATGAAGAGTGTGAGGAACGAAAAAAAGTATGAGAGGAGAGCACAATTTGAGCCTTGAGTAGAGGAAGACGGGAACTGATCAGAATCAGGTGAAGTAACCTGAGGGAGAAGTATCCTCATTGGAGTCGAGGTCCATACAGAGGTGTAGGAGAAAGCAGCCCCTTGGCTATTGGTATAAATGTGGAGTAAAAAGAGATTATCCTGCTCAGCCATTACCCTGTCTGTGTACATGAGGGAAGACATTGTCATGCTTTTGTATATTTTTTTCTATGTAGCATGTGTTGCTATGTAAATGTTTAGTTTATATGTATGAGAAGGGGTGTGTGTATGCATACCATTTCTGTCCTGTACAATTATTGGCATTATAAGGTGGTAAAGAGACATGGATTGGGGTTGTTAAAATAGTCCAGAAGCAAGCAAGGCTAAATGGCTCCACTGTCACTTGTAACACCCCAGGGGAACTTAGCTCTGACCTGGTCAACTCTCAGCTCTGCTTGCTTCTGGCTGCCAGCAGCCATCCAAGGTAGCGACCCACTGGGAAATTTCCCGGAAAGTTTAAGGGCTAATCTGCCCCTGGCTATAGATTAATAGATGTTACACTGGCCAGTAGATGATGCTAATATGGGGGAGAAGTGTATAGAAACATATTACTTTCACCAGGGTGACAAAATACCTTAAGCCAACCCTGCTCTCATCATACCCTGCCCCTTTCCAATTGTCTGCAACAGCTAATTGTTATTATAGGGCACAACCTCAAATCCAAAATTAAGTACTTCTAATTCCCACTCATTTCAGTGGGAGGTTAGTTAAGCAGATTTTGCAGGACTCCGCTTTGACAAGAACGTGCCCTTAATTTTTGAATGGTTCTTTCTGTACAGTCAAGGAATTTTTTTTTTCTGCTAGGGATAATATTCTGTCTACTCCAAAATGCATTGTGGTCTGGGCGTGTGCATTGAGCTCTGTCATCTTGGGAATGTCTGATTCTCTTCATCATTATGAAATGCTTAACATCTCCATTTGTTCGTCTTAAAGAGAAATGGGGCATCACTTCCTCATGTAAGTCTTCACACACCTATGAATGAAACAGTTGGGATCTAAATAATTTTAGTTGTTTTTCCTCAACACCATGATACATGGAGAGCCCCAAATTATTCATTTCATGATGAAACAAACCTACCTTATTGTTTTCCCATTCTTGCTCCGAGGAGCGCAGGGCAGTCTAGATAGTATTTCCATTTTATGCTTTCAACAGCCCTATAAGCTAGTCAGGGGAAAAACTGATTTAGCTTTATAGCTAAGCAAGAATTTGAACCCTCATCTTCCCAGTCCTAAACTGACACTCTAACTGCCATATTTCACTAGCTGATTCCTATTTGTCTTTGATGTGTGTTTTCTCTGTGAGGACTAAAGTTCACCACAGAGGTCCGAAGCAGCAATTTCCCTTTAAAAATGCTGGAGTAGACCTGACTTTCAGATCTCACAGAGTCATGTCTAATTTGATCCTCAATGTATGCTTAGACCATAGTGTGGTTGTATGCCAGACTGAGATGTATGGGTATATCTTAGGGTTGCCAACTTCCAGGTGGCACCTAGAGATCTCATAAGAACATAAGAAAGGCCCTGCTGGATCAGACCAAGGCCCATCAAGTCCAGCAGTCTGTTCACACAGTACCCAACCAGGTGCCTTTAGGAAGCCACTAACAAGACGAGTGCAGCAGCACCATCCTGCCCGTGTTCCACCGCACCCAAAATAATAGACATGATCCTCTGATACTAGAGAGAATAGGTATGCAGCATGACTAATATCCATTCTAACTAACAACCATGAATACCCCTCTCCCCCATGAATATGTCCACTCCCCTCTTAAAGCCCTCCAAGCTGGCAGCCATCACCACATCCTGGGGCAGGGAGTTCCACAATTTAACTATGCGTTGTGTGAAAAAATACTTCCTTTTATCTGTTTTGAATCTCTCACCCTCCAGCTTTAGCAGATGACCCCGTGTTCTAGTATTATGGGAGAGGGAGAAAAACTTCTCCCTGTCCACTCTCCAAACCATGCATAATTTTATAGACCTCTATCATGTCTCCCCTCATCCGCCTTCTTTCCAAGCTAAATAGCCCTAAGCGTCATAACCGCTCCCCAGAGGACAGTTGGTCTAGTCCCCTAATCATTTTTGTTGCGCTTTTCTGTACCTTCTCAAGCTCTGTAATATCCTTTTTTAGGTGTGGTGACCAGAACTGTACACAGTATTCCAAGTGTGGTCTCACCACAGATTTGTACAAGGGCAGTCTGATATCAGCAATTTTATTCTCTATTCCTCGTCTAATTATAGCCAGCATGGAATTTGCCTTTTTTACAGCAGCTGCACACTGGGTTGACATCTTCATTGAGCTATCCACTACCACCCCAAGATCCCTTTCTTGGTCTGTCGCTGCCAGCACAGATCCCATCAGTGTATATGTGAAGTTGGGATTTTTCGTCCCAATATGCATCCCTTTACACTTACTCACATTGAAACTCATTTGCCATTTTAATGCCCATTCTTCCAGTATGCAGAGATCCTTCTGGAGCTCTTCACAGTCCGATTTTGTTTTAACCACCCTAAATAATTTGGTGTCATCTGCAAACTTGGCTACTTCACTGTTTAACCCCAACTCCAGGTCATTGATAAATAGGTTGAAAAGCACTGGTCCCAACACAGATCCCTGAGGTACCCCACTGCTCACATCCCGCCATTGTGAGAACTGACCATTGATTCCTACTCTCTGCTTCCTATTTTTCAGCCAGCTCTCAATCCATGAGAGGACTTGTCCTCTTATCCCGTGACTATGAAGTTTGCTTAGCAGTCTTTGGTGGGGGACTTTGTCAAAAGCTTTTTGGAAATCCAAATACACAATATCCACAGGCTCATTCCTGTCCACATGCTTATTGACGCTTTCAAAAAACTCTAATAGGTTAGTGAGACAGGACCTACCCTTACAGAAGCCATGTTGGGTTTTGCCCAGCAGACCTTGCCCTTCTATATGCTTGACAATTCTATCTTTAATAATATTTTCCACTAATTTACCCGGAACAGACGTTAAGCTAACTGGCCTGTAATTTCCTGGGTCCCCCCTGGAACCTTTTTTATAAATGGGTGTTACATTGGCCATTCTCCAGTCCTCTGGTACAGAGGCTGATCGAAGGGACATATTACATATCTTTGTTAGAAGTTCAGCAATTTCCCATTTGAGTTCTTGAAGAACTCTAGGATGAATACTGTCTGGTCCCTGTGACTTGTTAGTTTGCAGTTTGTCTAGATGTTCTAGGACTTCCTGCCTTGTTACCACTATTTGCCTCAGTTCCTCACTTTCCCCTCTCCAAAATCTCTGTTCAGGAGAAGGATTTTGCTATTAAAAATGCTCTCCAGATGACCAAGATCAGTTCCCCTGGTGAAAATGGCCGCTTTGGAGGGTGGACTGTATGGCATTGTATTTTAATGAGGTCCCTCCCCTCCCCAAACCATTCCCTCCCCAGGCTCCACCCTCAAAGTCTCCGAGTATTTCCCAATTTAGTGCTGGCAACCCTGGTATATCTGCTTATCTCTCATGCAAGTGATCTTGCTTAATTCTTCCAAGCTAACATTTTAGATGGCAACCTAGATGGCTGACAAACACAAAATGGAATTAATTGATTGGAAAACTGGCTCACTGGATACTTGCAAGATCCTAGTGCTTACAGCCCACTTTTTGTGTATGTAAGGGGGGCATATCCCAGGCTAGCCTGATCTTGTTAGATCTCAGAAGCTAAGCAAGGTCAACTCTGGCAAGTATTTGGATGGGAGACCTCCAAGAAATACCGGTGTCGTGATGGGAGGCAGGCAATGGCAAACCACCACTGAACGTCTCTTGCCTCGAAAACTCTACAGGGTCTCCATGTCAGCTGTGACTTGACAGCCAAAAGGGGAGGGGCATTGAACAGAGCCAAAATATAGCATTCATTTAAGCTACACTTTCACCCCCACCTTGGTTCCTCATTGAGAAAAATGATAACTTACATATTATAAAAAAGCAAAAAATGTGATATTAAATTGTTGGTCAAATGTTTTTATCACTATAAGAAAAGCCAAAAAAAAAAAAAAAAAAACACCTCAGTATCTCTTTATTACTTTTCTCCTCAAACTCATAGGATCACTATGTAGTCATCAATGCTACTTTACTATCTGACTAGAAGCCAGAGTCAGTACATTCAAGCAGGGGAAAAGCAAGCTACTACACAAACTAGGATGAACCATTTCCTGACCACCTGTGGGGATTAGGTCTGTGGCAACACATATAAAAGATGATTGTAGAATTTCCAGGGAATAAGTAAGGATCCAGTCAAAAACTCTGCAAACTGAGGTGTAACAGAGGAAGCAAGGAGGAAAATCTCTTCCCGCTTCTAACTGCAGCCGTTCCTCATAAGGCAGGCCAGGAAAAGGGAGATCTACTGACACTCTCGGGTTTATTTCTCACAAAGGTCCTAGGAATTCTGGTAAATCAAAACACATATTAAGCCAAATATTTCAGACCTAATTCATCATCTTTTTTTAAACTGATGGTTGGCTGATCTCATGGCCTACCCACTGGATTATTTATCCCTGGCTATGAATAGTACTAAAACAAATAGTCTCCCCCCCCCAAAAAAAAAAGTGTGGAAAAGAAATATTGGAGAAAGGGATGAACAGATTAAAAGATGAAGAGGTGTTTTTAAAATCTGAGAGAGAAAAAACTGAAGGGAGAGGATTAGGAAGAAAATAATTTAGGAAATTAAACCTATAGCTAATGAATAACAAACAGATGTGTGGTAAGTGACGCCAGTGCTTTCCTGGTGTGGTGAGGATGTTCCCCAGAGGCTTGCATTTGATATCAACCTTGCCACTTTTTAGACATCAGGTAAACACCTTTACCTGTTCTTTGGGCAAATGAACAACTACTTTAACTGCCCAAAAAGGCATTTATATTATTGTGTATTTTATGCCATTGTCAGTAATAGTTTTTATACTTGACATTTTGTTTTGTTTGTAAACTGCTTGGAAAACTTTGAAGACTTTTGAAGTCGATACATTTTTCAAATAAACAAACTAAAGGCACTAGAATTGCATTCTGCTATTGGACTTGTCATATTATATGATAGCCCATGAAAATGAGGAGCCAAGTCTGGTTACAGATGGAATAATTAAAGGAAGATGAGAAGGGAAGACATTTTTTGCTAACCCTGCAGCCATCTGTTTGTATTTTTAAGTGTGAGATTTGATTAGGGTTAACATGCATGGATATTATATTAATAGCCATATAATTAGTTGGCCTGTTTAAAAAATAAATAAAGCAGGCACTAATCAGTGATATGATGACCTAATACCACACAGGTTGACCAAATGCACCATAAAATTAAATTTTACCAGCTGCTGGTTTCAGAAGATATATATTAAAGATAATTCAGTGTACTCCATTAGCTTTTGGCTATCATTGTTGATATAACACTTGGTTTTCCTCTGTCTGGCTTGTTGTTTTAATATATGATATTGCTTTAGGATTTGTTATCAGGAATTAACACCTCATGGAAATTACCAGAAGAAGGAGCTTTAACTATTTGGGGGAGGAGCTGTGATTCAGTGGTAGAGCATCTGCTTGCCATTCAGAAGGTCCCAGGTTCCATCTCCAGCACTGCCAGCTAAAAGATCTGGCAGTAAGTAATGTGAAAGATCTCTGCTTGAGTCCCTGGAGAGCCACAGCTAGTATGAGTAGACTATATTGACTTTGATAGACCAAGGGTCTAATTCAGTGTAAAGCAGCTTCATGTGTTCATGTGTGGCTGGATCTGGATATAAATTATTAGAGCTGTCTCTGCAGCCCTATCACTACAAGCCACCTTTTTTATACTGACACAGAGACTTATTTAACAGAAAAGTTTTTAAAAGTATAGCACATGCAAATAGGGTTGCCAACCTTCAGGTTCTAGCTGGAGATCCCCTGCTGTTACAACTGATCTCCAGCCTATAGAGATCAGTTCACCTCGAGAAAATGGCTGCTTTGGCTATTGGACTTTATAGCAATGAAGTTCCTCCACTCCCCAAACCCCGCTCTCTTCAGGCTCCACCCCAAAAATCTCCAGGTATTTCCCAACCTAGAGCAGGCCTGTTCCACACTGGAGGTAGGCTTCCCAGGCCCCGCAGCTCCACCAGCGGGAGCTTTGTGGGACTGCGGAGGACGTGTGTGGTGCGCACGGGCGCCTGGCATGGCACGTGCACACACCCCGCGCGTTGCGCCTGCGTCACTTCCAGGTCTACCTGGAAGCGACGTGGACGCTCTAGCAATCCCGGCTGAAACTCTATGGTTTCCTTAGAGTTTCAGCCAAGGTTGCCAGAGCGTCAGCGTCGCTTCCGGGTAAACCTGGAAGTGACGCACGCGGAGCGTGTGTGCGTGCGGGCCCACTGGCCCTCAGCTGGCTGGCGGGCAACCCGGTGGATTGACAGGATTTTACCCGCCACCACCGGGCACCTGGCAACCCTAACTGGAGGCTATCTGAACTTTAGGGGAAGAACATTGTACTGCCAATGCAGCACCATTCCCAGGTATCTGTACGAACCAGTGCATAGTCTAATTACCCTGTTCAGCAAATCATCTGCACTTATGTCTGCACACATTCTCATTCTGTTTACATTTATGGTTTTAAAAAATCAGTTTACCAGCCTCTTGCCTGCAGAAATAACTAAGCCATATCAAATGCATGTACAGAATAAATTAGGTTTTATAAACAAAGCTGCAAAGTGAATGAAAAAAAACTACGCAGTTATTTTAGTTGACTATCCTGAGGGCCCTGTTGCAGCAAAGCTAAAAATAAAGGCCCAGATACAGCAAATCTTATTGGTTTATTATGTTTTACCAACCAGAGTTTTTTTTTTACATTTATTTTTGCATCTCATTGAAAATGCTACTGTCTAGTCCTGCACACTTTCTTCATGCCAAAAGCCCATCAGCATCACCACTGACGAGAGACCCTCAGAGCTTTGAAAGGCAGAACTAGACATAGCAATGAAAACGGGGCTGCCACTTGAAAGCTGCATCTCTGTGTTGAGTTCCTCCTTCTCAATATTTATTTATAGAAATGTATGATTTGTAGGGTTGCCAGCTCCAGGTTGGGAAATGCCTGGAGATTTTGGGGGTGGGGCCTGAGGAGGGTGGGGTTTGGGGATGGGATAGGGTTGCAAGATCCCTCTTTGCCACCAATGGGGGATTTTTGGGGTGGAGCCTGAGGAGGGTGGGGTTTGGGGAGAGGAGGGACTTCAGTGCCATAGAGTCCAATTGCCAGAGTGGCCATTTTCTTCAGGTGAGCTGATCTCTATCAACTGCAGATCAGTTATAATAGCAGGAGATCTCCAGCTAGTACCTGGAGGTTGGCAACCCTAGAAAGGGAGGGACTTCAAGAGTATAATGCCATACAGTCTACCTTCCAAAGTGGCCATTTTCTTCAAGTGAACTGATCTCTGTCACCTGGAGATCAGTTGTAATCCCAGAAGATCGGCAGCTACCACCTGGAGGTTGGCAACCCTAATGATATGGCACCATAGAATTGTGAACTTTTGCACCCACCCTTGGCATCCTAGATCAGGGCAAGGAAGCAACACATTTCCATAATTACACTTCATTTAGCTTGAAAACGTGGATGTATTTTATTTATCTTATTTATTTTATTTATTTATCCCAGAAGATCGGCAGCTACCACCTGGAGGTTGGCAACCCTAATGATATGGCACCATAGAATTGTGAACTTTTGCTTCCACCCTTGGCATCCTAGATCAGGGCAAGGAAGCAACACATTTCCATAATTACACTTCATTTAGCTTGAAAACGTGGATGTATTTTATTTATTTTGTGTATGTGTTCATTATCCAACTGAAAACTGTGGAACAATGTACAATATACAGTAAAGTAAAAAAAAAAGCATCCTCAAAAAGATGCAATAAAAACTCAACCACAAAATTAGAGAATGCATTGTAAAACCTGTACAATTCATACAATAAACCAGGATTACAAAACTGAATGAAGCAACAAAACGGAATAATATATACAATGAAAATTACTAAAAATTCACAGACAATAACTAGAACACTGTTGCATTTATTAAAATGCCCTCCTGAACAATCCTGTTTTGCACATTCTGCAGAAAGATAGAAGTCTCGTGGCCTTTCTGATTTCCTCAGACAGGTCATTCCATCAAGTGGAAGCTACAATGGTGGGATTAAAATATAATATGTAAACAGATTAAAGGGTTGCCAACCCTAGCTGGCAGTACAGTGGGAGAAATGGGGGTGGGGGTAGAGATACGTTATGCAACATTGTGCCAGTGCGCAATGGCAAATCATCCCCGCCATTGGCCCTCCACTGCCTTGCTGAGCAGCAGCAGGTAGGGTTGCCAGGTCCCTCTTCACCACCGGCAGGAGGTTTCTGGGGCAGAGACTGAGGAGGGCAGGGTTTGGGGAGGGGAGGGACTTCAATGCCATAGAGTCCAATTGCCAAAGCAGCCGTTTTCTCCAGGTGAACTGATCTCTATTGGCGGGAGATCAGTTGTAATAGCAGGAGATCTCCAGCTATTACCTGGAGGTTGGCAACCCTAGCAGCAGGGAGGGGGAGGCTCAGGCTATAGTGGAAACCTGCCTAGGGTTGCCAGCTCTGGGTTGAGAAATACCTAGAGATGTTGGAGGTGGAACTTGAGGAGGGCGGGGTTTGGGGAGTGGAGGGACAATGAGGTATGATGCCATAGAGTCCACCTTCCACAGTGGCCATTTTCTCCCAGTGATCTCTGTTGCCTGGAGATCAGTTGCAATCCCAGGAGATCCCCAGCCACCACCTGGAGGTTGGCAACCCTAGACCTGCTCCCTAGTTTGAAGGAATAGGGCTGAACATGCCTCCTTAGGCAAAGAGTCTTTGTGCTTCTTGAAACGGCTTTATCCTGTGCACTCCTCATATCTTAGACATCATGAAAGAAGGACCTTTAATGCCTTTATGAAGCCTGGAGAGGATCTCATCATGGGGATTGCCATTTTTCGTGGCAATCCCCTTTTCACTGTTGTATCAAGTTTCAGCCAGAGGGAAGATTAATTTATGGCCAACCTGCTTCTGAGAACATTGCAGGAAAGGGGAACAGAGTTAACTCAGCTTGGATAAGTGTCCCTTCCCTTTGCACCTCATACTGCTCTCCTCATCTTGATCAAAGCAGCAAGGCAACAGGCCAGAAACGGTCTGTTCTGACATAACCCTGTGGGGGGGAATGGAACTTCTGTTCCTGAAGGAAAGGTAATAGTGTAGTCTCCCAAAACGAGGTAGGGTTGCCAGGACCCTCTTCCCCACCGGTGGGAGGTTTTGGGGCAAAGCCTGAGGAGGGCGGGGTTTAGGGAGGGAAGGGACTTCAATGCCATAGAGTCCAATTGCCAAAGCGGCCATTTTCTCCAGGTGAATTGATCTCTGCACCTGGAGATCAGTTGTAATAGCGGGAGAGACAGAGCATAGAGCAACCCTCTGGGAGCAAATAGTGACTAGCTGAGAATGGTGTTCTTTTCCTATATTTAAGGTATTCATTCTAATATTTAAGGAGCCTCGTCTCCTCGTACACGGAGAGCTGAAGAAGCTCCCCCCGGCGGCGGCGAAAACGCAAAGCATCCGGACGGCGTTCCGACCTCGATCTCCCTCTTCTGCCTTCTGTTTTTCTTTCCTAAGGAATAAGAGACTTATGAACTGAGTTTTAGTCTCTTTGACTTGAATTTAAGGCACATGAATTGATCTTCATTTATTACAGTTGGCTTGTGTGTTTGTACATATTGTCGTTGTCATTGGAGTAGCTTCTGCTACTTTTTTGTATTGAGTCTGTATATAGAACTGATAAGTTTCCTTTGTTACACGTTAGCACTTTCACTTTTGTACTTGTTAATATACGTTTTGTGCAATCATTTAAGAGCCTTGTACTATCTACCTCAGCCGGACTATTTTAGTACTTGTGCATATTTATTTCATCAGTACCTGGAGGTTGGCAACCCTAAAACAAGGGGCTCCTGCAAGAAGCAACAACGAATGATTCCTCCTGCACCTCATTCATTTTGCAATGTTGATCAACTACCAGAAAGTAGTTCTTTTCCTGCTCAAATTGACCAGTTTGCCACTGGGGCATTAATCTTACAATTTATAGCTGCAATCCCAGGCACGGTTACTTGTGCTGAAGCGCCATTGATTTCATCTGGATTTAAGCAAATATATTTCATCCCAATGTCAGCCTTGGGGGTGGATTCATCAAGTTGTGTTACAGTAACCAATTCACATGCAATTATTGCAATTCAGGGGTGGCATGAACCCCAATTTATACCCCCACCAATTTACTGCTTTAGTGGGATTTACATGGGCTGGATAAGACAGCATCCCATGATAATACCATTCTTTGTTAATCTGAGCCCTAAACGAGCAGGGCCTGCAGCCCTCTGCCAATTCAATACTTTGGCAACTATGCCGTATCTGCAATCTGAGGCCAATGGTTGTATTATATTTCTATCTGATTGCGCTAACTCTCCAGAACCGGACCCCCCTGAAGCATGTAACATCTGTTGATAAAAGATTCCTGGATGATGAAGTGCTTGACACACAAAGAAAAATTAGTTGTGACATATTAAGCAGTTGTGGTCATTAAACTGAAAGGAAAGGTATCCAGTTAAAGCTATCAAACTCTGGCCTGAACAGACATGGCTGCAGGCAAGCCCAGGAGAGACCAGGAACATGTGTTAAGAATCAAGGACTTTGTAAGGTTAATGAGATAAAAAGGGACACCTTAGCATATTTGCCCAGCTCCAGCAATGTCTTCCCCCTGCAGGGGCTCCCATGAACACAGGGGAGTCCCACTCTACCTGGAGGGGGAGCAATGCCATGGACATAAAGGGATCTATGTGCAAAACGGCCCTTGCCAATCAGTGAGTCATCTTGAAAAAGATTTCTGTGTGCAATTAAATTCCAGAAAGGGGTACAGTGCATGCTGCACACTTGGAGTGAATGCCACATAACACACACGAGACATGAAGTCACCTGTTAACACCAGCAACTAGTCAGGCATAACAAAAACTGGGGGCTCCATTCCTCAGGAGAGCCACCAAACCAACCCAATGGGATTTAGAGAAGGATCATGAGGCACATGGAAGGTTGCTTTTATGGACATGCATCTCTCCCACCAAACTGAGGCAAGGATCTGATTCTCTGCTTCTCAAAATCATAACAGCAGGAAAATCAGAACCACTAAAGTGATGTTGCTGACTGATTCTGCTGGTATAGATTTTCTTCAAGCACTCATTTAACGGATTTAATTCTGCCCTTTTAAGGGCAAAATCTCACATGAATGATTTCATTACAGTTTTTGTCTAAGGGGTATCTTTTTAAAATGCTTCACTAGCTTAAGCACCATTACCAAAAATATGCTCCACATACATAAAAATGTGCACATAAAATACTTAGATTGGTACTAATGAGATAATCCACCTATTTTTTATTGTTCTGCTGTTAAATTCCTACTTTCTATAAATGTTGAATGAGTTATGGCTTGTTTAAATACTGATAATTCTTACATTGCTGTTTTGACGATTTTATTGTGTTGTTTATCCTTCATGATCTGCTTCAGGCAGGTCCCTGGAGAGGCAGCATATAACTTCCCTAAATAAATATGTAAAGATTGTGAGTGTTGTATATGACTCATAACCCCTCCCTTCATCTTACAAGTGACTCAGTAACTCAGCTCAGACATAATTTAGTTCCAAGTCTGCTTTGTGTTCGTCCCAATTTTAAATAATGCTCTTGACCAATACTGGCTCCTGATGAGCCATTTGCTGCCTTGTGGGGAGCAGCCAATCAAAAGGGTGCTGGAGAAGCTATGCCCTGATCTCGGCAGCAGGCCTTTGCCCACCCATGCTCACGATGGGAAATGTAATTGGCCACCTTTTGCCGGGCCAAGTTGGAATTTTTGGGAAGGGAAATTAGCCTGGAAGTCCTGCTCCAAGATGTCCTGGGGAACTGCGGTATTCTCTAATTAGGCCTGGTCTTTTGACTGGTTAGGTCCTAACTAGTTTTATCAGGAATACTGTGAGCTTCTACAGTATGGTTGAAAGTGCCATCAAGTCACAGCTAGGGTTGCCAACCTCCAGGTGGCAACTGGAGATCTCCCCCTGTTTCAACTGATCTCCAGGTGTCAGAGATCAGTTCCCCTGCAGAAAATGGCCGCTTAGGCAATTGGACTCTATGGCCTTGAAGTCCCTCTCCTATCCAAAGCCCACCCTTCTCAGGCTCCACCCCCAAAATCTCCAGGTATTTCCCAACCTGGAGCTGGCAACCCTAGTCACAGCCAACTTATGGTAACCCTGTAGGGTTTCAAAGCAAGTGACAAACAGAGGTAGTTTGCCATTGCCTGTCTCTTTATAGCAACCCTGGACTTCCTTGGTGGTGTCCCATACCAGTACTAACCAGGGTTTATTTTATTTATTTATTTGATTGATTGATTGATTTTTAGGCCACTCTTTCCCGGCCAGAGCCAAGCTCACAGCGGCTTACAACCTGTTAAAAACACTTTAAAATCAATCCAGTTTTGTACACATAACAATAAAACCATAAAACCCAGATGCCCATTTCTATCATAGCAGCAAGAGAGATGACAAGAGTGGGCTAGCCTGCGCCATCCAGGTCAGGGCTGAGCTACAGTATAGGTAGGAATAATTGACAAGCAGCCTGAACCATCTAAGGATGGGGGGTGGGCGCTGTTCCCAATCTAGCCCATTATTAGCATGAGAGGCCCTGTGGGCTGGGGGGAGGGAATCCCCTTGGTGTTTGAGCAGCAACAACTGAGCCTGGAGCAGCATGTGGGGAGAAGGAGATGAGGTTAACACTTCTCTGCAGTGTTCTACATATAGGTGAGGATAAATTAAGCCAGTGGTAATGCTGGCTACTCCAGGGTGGGCTTGTCTAAAACTCTAGTAGTTTTGGTAGGCTGCATGTGACCACCACTTCACTCTAATTCAGGGATATTTAATTGATATAGATCAGCCATTAAACTAGTTAACCCTCAGAGTGATGTCTCGTGTCCTTATTTGGAGGCACAGTTGAAACTAATTGCACCCAATAAACCCAACTTCAAACAATGGTTTGGGATCCTGCTTTGATGTATCTTAACTAAATAATTCAGATGATCTTCCTAATTGTAGTAGAAAAGAGCAAGAGTCCGGTAGCACCTTAAAGACTAACAAAATTTCTGGCAGGATATGAGCTATGGTGAGCCACAGCTCACTTCTTCAGAACCTAATTGTAGTCCAATTAAACAGGTTTCTGTGTGAGGTCTCAACTGAACCTCTGTCGTTTCTTTGATCCCACCCCCTCACCCTTTGTGCCAGTAGTTTGCATCTATGCACAGCTCTCTCCGCCTGGGATTTGAGCCTGGGCCTCTCCATTCTAATGGGGCAATCCTATGCACAGTTACTCAAGACTGAAGTAACTCTACAGAGGATTGCGCAGTCCAACACCCTCCGCTGCACCACACTAGTTCTTATGAAAGGAATGTGGTTCTTGGATTGGAGCTGTTCCAACAGTCTGCAGTTATCTTGATTGCTACTGGATAGCAGCATGCTTGATATTTTATGAGTTTGGCTACCAGTACTGTCATTTTAACCCTGACCTGGTTGGCCCAGGCTAGCCTGATTTCATCAGATCTTGGAAGCTAAGCAGAGCCAGCCATGGTTAGTAATTGGACGGGAGACCATCAAAGAAGTCCAAGTCAGGCAATGGCAAACCCCCTCTGTTCGTCCCCTACCTTGAAAGCACTACAAGGTTGCCATAAGTCAGCAGCAACCTGATGGCACTTTCTGTCACCACTGGCATTGTACTGGCACTCAGATTTGTAGATTATGCCCTTGGTCGCCAAAGACACAAGCTTGAACTTATTATTAATTTATTGTGATTACAAAGATGATGATGATAATGACAAGCTGGCAGGAAGAAGAGCTTTTGCTTAGGCTTCACCTGCTGTGCTGCTTTTCCACATGCAGAGGCTTTTGACTTGTACAGGAGCTTTCAAACACACAATCACCCACCTGCAGTCTGAGTGGATACAGACCAAGAACCTGTATCACCTGATAGTGCTGAATGTGACGTTTGGCTTTTACTTTGTAGGCACCCTTATACTTTAAATTCTGTTCTTAAATCCCATTAATTTGAAATAGGATCTGAAGAAGACTAATTTTCCTGTGGATTGCATCTTGGATAAGTCACAATCTAGATCACCAGAATCTTGCACTGACTGTTCTTCAAGTTTGTGCAGGAGAAAGAGGTGTGCTGAAAGAGGTGTGCTGCGGTAGTGGAAAAAAAACCTAATTCTATGCTAGCCATTGTTAGGAAAAGCATTGTGTATGAAATTACTCCAAATTTTAAAAATGTGTTATAAGCAGAGTTACCCTGACCTGATGGCCTAGGCTAGCCTGATCTTATCAGATCTCAGAAACTAAGCAAGGTTGGCTCTGATTAGTACTTAGATGATAAAAAAGAAGAGTTGGTCTTTATATGCTGACTTTCTCTACCACTTAAGGAAGAATCAAGCCAGCTTACAATCACCTTCCCTTCCCCTAGGAGACCATTAGGATTGCCAGCTCTGGGATGGGAAATACCTGGAGATTTTTGGAGCAGAGCCTGAGGAGGGTGGGGTTTGGGGAGGGGAGGGACTTCAATGCCATAGAGTCCAATTGCCAAAGTGGCCACTTTCTCCAGGGCAACTGATCTCTGTCACCTGGAGATCAGTTGTAATAGTGGGAGATCTCCAGCCACCACCTTGAGGTTGGCAACCCTAAATGTCAACAGCCATGGCAATGTTTAAAAGCTAGGAATGGCAAAGAACAGTGCAGAATTCTGGCCTGGAAGCTGAAGGAGAGAGAGATGGTACGGATCACAGGACTGTGTGTGTCAAGTACGCATTCTCTTACGTCACACATTGCAAGATTTACTTAGTTTAGCCAACAATTAAGTGTATTACTTCTCTATTCATATGATATTTGTTGATGTGGGTAATAGAAGTTGAATGAAAGATGCCACAATTAAACTTTCATAATCTATACACAAACGGGCACTCAGACTCACACACACATGGATAGTACAGTTCATTATCCTGCCTGTGAGGGCTTATGACTATTGACATTGTCAATTTTTACCTCATTACTCATCACTGCTTACTGGAAGTATGGCTAATAGTAAATTTCCATAGAGTTTGTGTGTGCAGCAATGTAAATTCTGACATAGCTCATGTCAGTCACTAATCTATCTCATTCAGTTCATGTCAAAAAGATACATCACAACGCTCAACAACTGTCATCCCTGCTTTAAATAGATCTACATTTTTCTCAGCTTTGCGCTGATGATGATGATGATGCACTGTGTTTTTTTAAAACAACTTTCTGACCATCTAAGTCATTTCCCCATATATTAAAGAAATGGCTGATGCTTACAATTTTAAGTAGGAAAGAAAATATATAAGGCACTAGAAAACAATGGAAGATCTCCATCTTCTGCCCAGTTCAACCAGAGGAATTTTTCCTTTTCCAGCCACATAAATCGTTGTTTTTACTCTAATCAAATCATGTTTGTTTGTTTTACATATACATCGCACTTCTTATCTTACCAGATCCTCCACCTCTGCCCACTCTTCCACCTTCTACTTGCTGAGCAGAAGATATAATAACATATAGAACTTGCCTAAAGACTTACAATGAAAAATGTGGAACATTATAGAACATTGGACAGGGTTGTACTAAAAATTCCACAGTGTTTGTTTTTTCTGTGAAGCCAGAGACTGTGGCATGACCCCCTCCCCTTTAAAGGACACACTTCATGGTATTATACTATTTAGAAGAAATACAATAGATCTATATGTAGGTGGAGGTCATAATCTAATTCCAGTAAAAGAACATAAAGGAGTTTTGTGGCACTTTGAGGACTAATGTGCATTCCTAATCACTGACACCCTTCAAAACCCACTGACTTCAGTGTCAGAGAATAGCTCTACCTGGAATTGCACTGTCATTGTGACGTAAGTTAAGTATCAGATGCATGAAGTCTTAACCTCAGTTGGCAGATCTATCTGTCTTAGATATAGTGTATTGGTATGTGCGTGTGTACACATATACATCTGCACACACAAACTGGACCAAAAAGACATTAAAAATGGAAGAAAAGCAAACTTGCCATTTCCTGGCCGCCCCACCCCCCACTCTCATACCTACAAACTGAGTGGATACTTCATGAAACTAATGAAGTGGGCTCTGGTCCATGAAATAATTCACAATAATTCAGTAGCCTCTAAGGTGTCTCAAAACGCTTTCCCCCTGTGTTTCCTTTAGCTGACTAATACAGCTACTCCTCTGGAATTTGTAAATAGGCAAAAATCTAGATTGCTTAAACTGCATATTTAATTTTTCTGACCTAAACTAGTTGTGTTTCTGTGTATGCTTTACAGTGACAAAAGCATTTGGAGAACAGTGGTGAAACTGATAATTAGAGACTTTATTATGCAGGTAAATATTTTTAATTTTAAGGTTGTGTCCAGTTCTGGGTAGATCAGCTATCCTGAAATGGCCAGAGCAAAACGATGGATCTCTTGCTCTCCCAAAATGAGCTAATCCTCTGTGACTGTACTGAAAATAATGGAAGTATATGTATCCATGAGAGATGAGGGAAGAAGGGACTTGAGTGCCCTTAAGGCATGAGGGAACTAAACAACTGTAACATATGAACATAATCATATGCAATTATGGCTTCTTTTGAGCTTGATCTTTATGCAGCAGGGTCTCACAGGGAGTTGTATGCCTTTCTATCTAATATGCCAAACTGTATAGCATTAACATTAGTATGGAAACAGTAGCTCACTGATATGAATCACTTCACCACCTATGTACACCAGCATCATGGTATAAAAGCTATTTCAATGTTCCATGTTAGATGGAACTGAAAAAGTTAGTTAAGACGTACAGACAAGATTGCCCAAGTTCTTATTGGTCTGAACTAGAATCAAACCTGAACATCTTCAATCAACCCAAATGAGAACTTTCCACCACCCCCAAACCCATAATGGTTGACTTCCGAATTCCCTGATGAACGAACATTCTAACTACTATTTCTGAAGAAGTTTTCAGGAGTAAGTAGAAGGGCCTCTCCAAAAATTACAAATACTTGTAATACTTGATGCTAGCTTAACATCCAGCTCACAGAGCACATGTATAGGAACTATCCATATTTGAATTGTTTTGCCAATTGCACTCTTTCACAGCGAGCTGAAAGTAGAATCAGCGCTGAAGTTTCAGATGGCACTTAATAGAGTGCTGTATTCCCCATATAAACGTATCACCATGAGCCTGGAGAGGAGACAACTGAGAGGTGATATGATAACCATCTTTAAGTATTTGAAGAGCTGTCATATAGAGGATGGTGCTGAGTTGTTTTCTATTGTCCCAGAAGGTCATACCAGAACCAATGGGTTGAAATTAAATCAAAAGAGTTTCCAGCTAAACATTAGGAAGAACCTTCTAACAGTTAGAGCGGTTCCTCAGTGGAACAAGCTTCCTTGGGAAGTAGTAGGCTCTCCTTCCCTGGATGTTTTTAAGCAGAGGCTAGATGGCCATCTGTCAGCAATGCTGATTTTATGACCTTTGGCAGATCATGAGAGGCCAAGAAGGTTTGCATCAGTGTTTGGCTCTTGTGGCCCTTTCTTGCATGCCCAGGGTAGTTCCAATTGCCACTTTGGGGTCAGGAAGCAATTTTTCCTTCAGTCCAATTGGCCAGGGATCCTGGAGGTTTTTTTTTGGGGGGGGGGTGCCATCTTCTGGGCATGGAGTAGGGGTCACTTGGGGGTGTGGGGGGGAAGTAGGTGTGAATTTCCTGTATTGTGCAGGGGGTTGGCCAGATGACAATGGTGGTCCCTTCCAACTCTATGATTCTATGAACAAGACCCAAATACATATTTACAGAGAAGAAAGTATCTTCAGCAAAGGTTTCCTCTTTCCCCAGAAATGTTCTCTTTATTTCTTTATTTTTATTACTTTTTTTGTTAATAGTACATAAGACAATAACTCCATAAGACAATAATTTGGAATATTTTTAAATGAGCAGTGGCTTTGGTTGTATTCAAAGTGGAAGTAGCACTTAAGTCTCCCCCCTCCGTCCCTGGAAAACAATAATTGTCAATGGATTTGTGAATGCTGTGAAACATCCTGCCTAGAAAGAAACAGGAAGTAATTAATTAAGCTGGAAGGAGAAGAAAATGTAACAGGGCAGTAGCCTTGAGAAGTAGTACTTTGACAGTCCATACAGGACAGCTTGGTGTGGCAATTACAGTTTGTTAAAAAAAATCACCACAAATAAGCCCCCGCCCCCCAAAAAGACAGAAAAGCAACAATATACGTAGTACTGTAATGCAACGGGTTGTCAGTGATGTTGTAGGATTATCTGTTAAAATGGTGTGAACTAGTGAAGGCAATTCCAGGCTAAACAACTAGTGCTGAAACAAGCTTAATAAGAAGAGAAATAACCTTGCTTTATTTTTATACAGTGGAAAACGTATGATTTGGTGCTTAAAAAACAGAGCATACAGTTTGAAAAAGAACAAAAATATAAACATAAGAAGCAGGATACTTTAATAGTGAAACATTGATGGATGAGTGGGGTAGGGTAGCCTGGCTACTATTTCCATTTTTTTAAAGGCTATAACAGAGTGTGGGAAAGGAATCCTGCTGCCTGCAAGCAACTGTCATGATAGTGGAGCATTCCGCTTCTGAAAAATAAAATTAACCTTTTAAATTGTCAGAAAAATAATTGTGCTGATATAGGGTTGGATCCAGCACTGTTTCCACAGAGGCAAAGACTTCTGCTTGTGGAGTGTGATTTTCTCTGCTGTTGCGGAAGCATGAAATTACCCCCAGATCTTACTTCTGGGGAACATGGACCCAAAGCAATGGGATTTCAGGGGTATATCGGACTGTCACAATGGGATGAGCCAAGAAAGCCTTGTATCCAGAAAATGCAGCACTGGATCCAATCATAGCATTGATTGGAAAGAATAGCCACTCCTTGCTATGATGTTATAAACACTTTGCAATAGGTGACAGAGACAACTGTGTAACTGCATTCCACACTGTACCGACAGTAGGGTTGCCAGGTCCCTCTTCGCCACCGGCGGGAGATTTTTGGGGCGGAGCCTGAAGAGGGCGGGGTTTGGGGAGGGGAGGGACTTCAATGCCATAAAGTTCAATTGCCAAAGTGGCCATTTTTCTCCAGGTGATCTGATCTTTATCGACTGGAGATCAGTTGAATTAGCAGGAGATCTCCAGCTACTACCTGGCAGTTAGCAACCCTAACTGATAGTCACACTTGTGGTGCTTTTCTGGGACGGGGGAGGGGAGAAGAGGGGCTTCAGTCGCCCCTGCAATCTGAGGCTAGATGGGTAGTGACCTGAGAATGGGCCTTCTCTGTCATGGCACCAAAACTTTGGAACTCCCTTCCCAGGGAGATTCATCTCCCTCCCCCTCTATTGGTGTCTTTCGCCAGCAGGTATGAAGACCTTTTGGTTTTGTCTGGCATATACCCAATAACAGTATTGGTCCTCCTTCTACTTCTGTGTGTTTATGAGTTTTTAATTGAACTGTATGATTTTAACGGTATTTTAATTGTTTAAATATTTTTAAATATTGTTTAAATTGTTTAAATATTAATTGTTTAAATATTTTTATGATTGTTGCCTTGTGGGCCCTTGTTGTGTGGAAAAACAGCATAAATGTAAATAAAATAAAAATAGAAGAACAAGAAGGAGAAGGAGAAGAAGAGTTGGTTTTTATATGCCGACTTTCTCTGCCACTTAAGGAAGAATTAAACCGGCTTACAATCACCTTCCCTTCCCCTCCCCACAACAGGTAGATGAGGCTGAGAGAGAGTGACTAGCCCAAGGTCACCCAGCTGGCTTCATGTGGAGGAATGGGGAAACAAAACCAGTTCACCAGAATTAACCTCCACCACTCATGTGGAGGAGTGGGGAATCAAACCCGGTTCTCCAGATCAGAGTCCACCGCTCCAAACCACCGTTCTTAACCACTACACCATGCTGTTTTCCAATTTGTGATTGAAAATTCAAATGCCATCATAACCATTCCACACAAAAAGGAATCACAATGTTTTTAAGAAAACCTGGTGATCGCTTTCTTGGCATCCAAAGATACATCCATTAAGTACAACACAATTCAGACTAGCTCTGTGGTGTGGATGAGTATCTAGGTGAGCAGAAAAATCTGCTTGTGTATATGGATCACTCTTACCAGATTGGCATGATTGTCTGGAAAAAAAGCTTTCAAACTGTACAGCTGAGATGTGCACGCATCCTTTATTTAGCATGACAAAAACTTTTAATATACCTTTCAGCTCCTTCTCTTTATCACTTACAGACCCATACAGTATATCAATGCTCTGGACACCGGTTATTTAAAGCTATTATTTAGTGCCATAATAAGTAGTAATTTAAATACAAGGTAAGATCACCACATTGTCTTGTTTACTGGTGATGATAATGTTAAACTGACATGGAACGCCCCCCCCCCCAAGGCAGCCTATGATTTATCATTAGACTGTCAGCTCCCATCATGTATTAACCATCGATTCATACTATACCTCTTTTAACATATCACTTTATTTTGTATCAGTAAAAAAAAAAACAGCTGCAGCATTTTAATTGTGTCGCTGCTATTTTTCTATTAACTGTTTCATGCATTTTTCCCCTGGCCTTTTAATTGCAGTTTAATAGTGGTCATTAACACATTAAGGGGTGTTAGAAGAACATTTGAAGTCCTCTTGACTTCTACCAAAGTTGACACTTCAATGCTACAGTAATTTCAGCTATTCATTTATTTAATAGTGACCTATGCAAATGTGGAACCATGTCATTTTACAAATTGACTGTAATAATTAACTAGAAAGGCAGAGTAAAATGAAACAGGTTATAATTAGAATAAAACTGCTACAGTATTACGTCAGCTAGAATAAAATAATCTCAAATGATTAAATTGGTTTCAATTATTAAGGATCAGTTTAATGTACCCACTGTTCCTTTTTTTTTTTTTTTACATTTCTCTTTTTTGTGTGCATTAGATGTCACCTCATGCAATTTATGTATTTTATTCATCTTGGTAAAACAGGCATTACAAAAGTTTAATTAAGTACTAAAAGACTTCATATTATTCTGTTGAATTTTAAATTAGTTACAGAATCTAGTGATACTGAAAGAACATACCATTCATACTCATTTCAATTAGCAGCATCTATTACATTGTCCAATTTTTTTCCGGACACTCAATAACTGTATAGGTGTGTGAGAGGACACAATAGTTCTCTTTGATTCTGACTTTAAACCTCCTGAACACAAACATCAATATTTTGCTCTCTGGTATTTGTATTCTTCCCTCACATGTAACATTGTTTGGATTCTAGGACAGAGTACTTACTCTGTTGCTTATATTCACAAAAAAAGAATCTTTTATTTTATCTATTTTGTGTTATTTACTTCATTTTTCTCCCTAGTGGAGACCCAAAGTGATATACAATAATCTCCCCTTCTCCATTTTATTCTCAGAACAACCCTTTGAGGTAGGTTGTGCTGAGACTGTGCGACTGGCCCAAGGTCACCCAGCAAGCTTCCATGCCACGGAGTGGGGGTTTGAACCTGGGGTGTTCTTCAGACTGAATCAGTACAGTCCTTTCATACAATATGATACAATTACCTTTATTGGCATATGATGTAATACAACAGATCATCCCTACAGATAATAAACAGTCAGCAGTCCTTTCATAACAATCATACCGAACCAAAAAAATACTCAGAAATATCGATGATCAACTTAATTTTCCTTCTAATAGCTCTTGGGTGGTGTTAATCCCAATCAACATGTTTGTTTCAATCAAGAATAGATAGCACTAATCTCAGTTTCAAAGTTCATTGAAAGATCTTGAATGTTGTTGTCCCAAATTCAAATTTCCTTCTACTTCAAAATTTCTTGTCCATACCTTACTGTGGGATAATGAGCTGGGAGAGAGAAGTTCCTTCAGGATGGTGCCATGTATGTGCATCATGTGACTGGTGTAGGAACGGTGATATCCTGAAGCAGGTTCTCTAGAACTCCTGTGGAAAACACACATATGCAGAGCAACGTATTGCTACCAATGCAAAAAGACTAGTAAAAATAGCAATTAGCCATACTATTGCTACCAATGCAAAAAGACTAGTAAAAATAGCAGTTACCCATACTTTCCTGTTTGTATGTGTGTGTGAAGTGCTGTCATGTCACAGCCGACTTATGGCGACCCCTTTTTGGTTTACATGGCAAGAGACTAACAGAGGTGGTTTGCCAGTGCCTTCCTCTGCACAGCAACCCTGGTATTCCTTGATGGTCTCCCATCCAAATACTAACCAGGGCTGACCCTGCTTAGCTTCTGAGATCCGACGAGATCAGGCTAGCCTGGGCCATCCAGATCAGGGCAATACTTTCCTAGAAGGTTTAATATCTATTTGCGTTTGGCACTGCTCTGTGTTCATTACTAAGTAGCACTATGGAATCTGCATGCATAGCCCTCCCTTTTTGCTCTTTCAACAGTACTAGTTCTTTAGGTCTAGCAGAGGTGGGAAGGGGACAAAACAGAGAGAACAGCATTTGAGTATGTATGTTGACAGAGAGAGAGAGAGAGAGAGAGAGAGAGAGAGAGAGAGAGAGAGAGAGCGCTGTACAGTTTTCTCTACAGGGATGCATATATTTCTCACATTGGGATGCAGGTGAATGGTGAATGATGTGGATGTAAAATTGTGTATACCGAAACATGGCAATGACTAAAGCTGGATGTGATCTTTATATATTTTGGTCATTTGTCGTTATTTGTTTTTTTTCCCTCCATGCTACATTTTGAAACTCATTATTTGTAGGCTTAGCATTATGATGCAAAATATCCTAAACATTAAACCCTTGGGTAGAGGTAGTTCGTTACCATAGAGGACTTCTGCTTCTTGCCAGATCCCAACAATAAAGGCATATTTTAGTATTCATTTTATATTGGTTTGTACTGGTTGTACTGCAACGTAACAGTCATAGTTTCCTTACAGGAGCCTAAAGTTTGCTGAGTGTACTGAAAATTTCTGTTAGAGCTCTCTAGAGTTTCTCCTTCTGAAACTACAGTTCCCAGGCTTCCCTGGGGAGAGGGAGTGACTATTAAACCAGTTTACATCTGTAGCATAGATATGCCCTCAGAAGTTATTAGGTTAGTGGCAGGGCAAAAATTAACATGCTATTCCCAGAGGTCAGAGACAATTCACAGCAATTTTCCTCTCTCACTGCACAGGAGTACAACATTTGAATGCTAATAAGGAGAAGCCATTTTGCACATAAGAGTAGTCTGTAACTCACCAAACCCCAGCTTTAAACATTAAACTGTGGGTATTTTGTGAAAAATGTCAGACAACAGTAGAGCAACAAGCAAGCAATGTGGGTATTGCATTCAAATGTGAAATCCCATTTTCAGTCATGCCTTAAGCTTGTTAAGAGTGACTTGTACATTTTCCAAATGGAACTCGACTTCTTTATTGTAATGTAATTGCAATGAATGTTGTGTAGTTGTAATAATGTAATTATTATTAATTGCATTTTCCAAAGGTAATTAAAATTCTTTGCTTTGAACAAAGGCGATAAGTGGATCACAATTAGCAGCATTTTGACAAAAAAGAGAAAACAATTAATACGGTAGATTATATTAACTCAATACAAACAAGCCATTTTTTGTACTTCTCTTAAGTGTTAAACATTGATAATTCACCCAAATGATATCTTTGTACTTGGAAACAGTTATCAATGTAGAGATCTTTCTGAGTTATTTAGTCTGAAATTGGTTTTCATGCATTCCCAGCTATGTTTGTATTAGAAAAGCTAGATTTAAAAAGAAGAGAATGTGTAAAATATAATGGAGTATAAAGGCATTTGGAAAGTCTAATCCGTTGCTTGAGAAATATACAGTGTAATGACTGCAATGCACAAACTACATGAGGCAGCATGGTGCAATAGCCAGAGTGTTGAATTTGTACTTGGCAAGTGGAGGCCTGTTTCCCACATGGCGGTTCACCTATGTATAAGAGGTAAGGGGGGGTGCAGCTATGTTGTCTCCCAGATTTGGGGTGGGATTCAAACACCATGAAATGCCTACTTTAGCTAGAATAGCAAAGAGTGCAAAGCAACTATGCTCTCATGCTGCCTCTTCCTTGAGGTGCTGTTTGTAAAGTGGGAGTGCCGGGATTTTTTGTGGTCTTGAGGTCTCTGAGTTCAATCACATTGCTTTCTGGAACTTACCATTCCTGTACATCTATGTACATTATCATGTATGTGGTGGAGATCCAGCCCACTTTGTTTACCTATCCATCTACCATAAACAGCAATGACAACAGCAACAAAACTCATTGGCACATTGCTTGTTTCAAGGTAGGGTTGCCAGGTCCCTCTTCGCCACCGGCAGGAGGTTTTGGGGGCAGAGCCTGAGAAGGGCAGGGTTTGGGAAGTCCAATTGCCAAAGCGACCATTTTCTCTAGGTGAGCTAATCTCTATTGGCTGGAGATCAGTTGTAATAGCAGGAGATCTCCAGCTAGTACCTGGAGGTTGGCAACCATATTTCAAGGATATATTTATGAGATTAATACAGTGGGTACACATTAGATATTAGATGGAGAGGAACAAAGTTATGGCTGCAGCCTCTCCTCCAACTTATGCAAATTCAGTTCAAGGTCTGAAGAGAGTCCTATGCGCATCCAAGAGTATACACACAGCCTTTTGTAGACCTTCCAAATCAAGGCACATTGATGAAAAGCAGAACCTACCATAGTAATCCCACTTCTCCCCCATAGCTTATTCTTACACCCAAATGACATCTGAAAAGACTCATATCTCACATTTAGACCACACAGGAGATGCCATGGCGTGGATCCCACGTAAAACTTTTGCAGACAGAATGATTTCTGTCCAGAAAAGTATGAAGGATTTCTATCAGCAGAGCAAGACTTCTCCTCTTATTGCAGCTCCAAATGCCCACCATGCTGCTTCTATGGGACAGGGAACCCCCTGAGGAATAACATAACAGGGGGAGTTGGAAGTTCTCCATAGGATCCAGACTCATGGTTAGAGAAGACCTTCCAGGATCCCTAAGGAGGCTGCCTTGAGTTCCATGATGGAAAAATTGAGATTTATGTCTCCCCTCACATTCCTGAGCTTGTCATGTTTTAACAAGGTGGTAGAAAGAGGTGGTGGCAAACAGAGTCCAAACACATTTTTGAAGGCTATGCATTATGGAAATGGAGCACTTTACTCTTGTTCAGAATGGAGGGGCACCTACGCCAGGGTGGGGGCAAAGATGCTGGCCCCCACTGCCAGTGCAGCCATGCCAGCACAGCTTTCCTGGAAGGGAAAGCCCATGCCTGCATGTTGGGGGTGTTTTAGGGGGAGGAGCTGCCGTTAGGCAGCTTACTTATCCCTTTCACCCCAGGAATGCCCCCTCGGCTGCAGCTGTGCTGCGCCCCCTTTTTTTGGTGCAGCCCTGTTGTAGGCAATGGAGATTTTGCCCCTTTCCTCTATTTTTATGTTTTTAAAAGACTCTTTTTTTTTGCCTCTGCGGCAGCTGGGAAGCCTCTGAGGAGGCGGTGCAGCTAAGCCACTCCCGGCCGCTGTGAATCATTGTGTCAATGAGTGTGGCTTTCAAAAAAGGTTTTTTTCTAACACATTAACAGAAGTTTTACTAATAAATTCCAAACAGTTAAATATCTTGTCGAAGGCTTTCACGGTCAGAGCTCATCGTTTCTTGTAGGCTATCCGGGCTGTGTGACCGTGGTGTTAGTATTTTCTTTCCTGACGTTTCGCCAGCAGCTGTGGCCGGCATCTTCAGAGGAGTATCTTCAGACAGTCTTTTAACACTGTCCTTCAGTGTTACTCCTCTGAAGATGCTTGCCACAGCTGCTGGCGAAACGTCAGGAAAGAAAATACCAACACCACGGTCACACAGCCCGGATAGCCTACAAGAACCAGTTAAAAATCTTATTCCGAAAGAGCTTGGCCTAATTAAAAGGGACCACAATACAGCTGCACGCATCTCCAATATCACCTTTCATAAACTTAGAAATGCCATAGACTTTATCTGATTTATTGGATTTATAGGCTGCCCTAAGATTAATTTGCCCAGGCCCACATTAACTTTAAATGTGGTACAAGACACTATTGGTGGGAATCTAAAGAGGAGAGCCAATCAGGAGGGCAGTGGGGATTTTGCTGTGGCTGACCCACCTACCTTCCCAAGGAACAGCATGAGATTTGCTGGTTGCTATTGCTGGGCCAAACAGGGATTTGGGGAGGGTTCACCAGAGTACCTTGGTGTGAAGCCTTTTTTTTTTTTTTTTGCCTGCTCCGTGCTGTCACTGTGAGTAGAATGTTTAAATTAAATAGGCATGGTTATAAACTGCTTATGGTTCATCTAGTTGGCAGCAATAGGGCATATCGCTCAGGATATGTAGAATTGGCTAACACCCTGAGGCATCATTGTAGTACATTGTATGGTTCTGTGTTTTTGAGCTATGGTTTTCTGTAGTATTTAATCTTATTTTAATTGTTTTAACTGTAATTCTGTTAATATGCTCTCTCTGTATGTGTGTGTGAGTGTGTGTGTGTGTATTTATCCCAGGATAATGGGCACTTACACCGTTCTGGGGCAAAAATGTCCGCACCAGGGAACCGTCGAGCTGCACCGGCCCCCACTGCCATTGCAGTCACACTGGCAGGGAATTCCCAGAAGGGAAGGCGCATGCTGGTGTGTGGGGGCATTCCTGGGGGCTCCTTTCACCCCGGGAACGCCTCCTCATGCTGCAACGT
The DNA here is from genome assembly GCF_029931775.1 of Euleptes europaea. Taxonomy (NCBI): domain Eukaryota; kingdom Metazoa; phylum Chordata; class Lepidosauria; order Squamata; family Sphaerodactylidae; genus Euleptes; species Euleptes europaea. The sequence continues at coordinate 61,188,921 of NC_079314.1, forward strand.
TGCTGCACCACCTTTTATGATGGCACAGCCTCGCTGTTTTCAATGGGGGGCACTTTCTTTTAATCTTTAAAAAAATGGAGGCAGCGTGGCTGCGCTGCTGCCGGCTGCTGCGGGTCTACGCCCCTTTCACAAATGGGCTATATGTCTGCAACTGGTAGTTAAAGGTTTTGAAAACCTGTAGCAAAAAACACATCCACTCACTCTACAATTTTTTTTTAAATCTATTGAAAAATCTGAGAGGAAACAAAATGCGATGACTTGAAAAATATATTATTCATAGTAAATTATTTGTGTCAGTTTGGATGGTATATTTACATAGATCAGATTGGCTAATACCTTAATCTTTTCTTTTTCACAGGGATATATGCTGACTGCATATTGTCACCAAAGGGAATTTTCAAAGATGCACTGAGAACTTCCTTTACAACATAAAACAGAGAGCTTTGCACAATCACTGCTATTCAGTTTGCTCTTATCTACAGGCACTGAGGAAAAACATGCATAACAGAAAAAGCTGGAAATGTTTATGAAGCCAAGAAATCTCTTAAGAAGGAAAAAAAGATTTTAACTAGGTTTTTAGAACTTATCACCCACTCCACCCCTGTGGCAGCCAACTATCTGAAGCCCATGGGGAAAACAGCCCTCTTTCCATGCACAATAACATCAAAGTCTTTTAAAATATATTAAAAGAATTAATTTGCTCATTTTCTATTCCCCAGTACAGCAAGGCCCCTTCAATTTCATATGCTGGAGTACGATTCTCTTTGCATTTCCCTTCCCTATGCTAGTATATTTCCTCTAGATTGTATTTTCTGTCGGTTTGTGTGTGGAAAGATTATATCTAGGTGAGCAGATGGACCAATTGAATGTGTCCCTCACAAAACTATCTAAAGCTGCAGGGCACAATCCATCCAGCATCGGTAGTGGAAAGTACCATCAAGTCACAGCCAACTTATGGTGACCCTGTAGGGTTTTCAAGACAAAAGACAAAACAGAGGTGGTTTGCCGTTGCCTGCCTCTGTGTAGCAACCCTGAACTTCCTTTGTGGGAGATGCAGCAGGGTTGCTACACAGAGGCAGGTGATGGCAAACCACCTCTGTTCATCTCTTGTGTTACCCGAATTGCTCTTTGAATGGGGAAATTAGCTTGAGCAATCGGAAACTACAATATTTATATAGTGAGATCAACCAACTATACCAGAGCCCATCTCTGTGACCGTGGAATAACGACAGAGGCAAATGGATTCCAAATTAATAGTGTTTATGTACTCAAGCATTCAAATGGTGCAACACATACAGAGAATCTAGGAATAAAAAGGTAATAGGAAGAGACTTTTGCCAGGTGGCAGGAATATTTTAACGGGATATACAATACCTTTCCTGTAGTCCAGAGTTCCATAGGATCAAAAAATGAATAAGCAAAAGGGGGCCGGGGAGGTCTGGGATAAAAAGAGGGCAGGGGTTGTCCCCTGCGTGCTCCAGCATGGCTGCCCACTCCAACAGAGTAACAGTCTGTGTGCAAGAGAGAGTCCTAAAGTAGGGATTGTATGGACTTTCAAGACTTCAGTTATACTCTTTCAGGGGGTGGGGGCTGTCTGGATTATCCAGGTGGTTGCTTTGCTAAAACAAAAGGTGGCAGAGCCCTTAATGGCCGGCTTCCTGGGTGGGGAGGTTGGAATTTGGAAATCTATTCTAATACCAGTGACTTGTACAACCTCAGGAGAAAACAAGGAGTCTCGCTGATGAGCTTAATGATAGGTGCAGTCTTGGTAACATCCGGGAATCGTTATCTCAATGTCTCTGAATGGCTTTGCTTAAGCAGTCCGATGATGCAAGGGAGGGGGGGTGTTGGTGCAGACTACATGCCTGGGCATATTCCTTGACATGGCTTCTGCCGGAACAGAGATGCACAGGAAATGGAGTCCTCTGGCTCACTGGAGAGGTTGACCTTGCCACCGTTCTCAGCTGCTGACTGCTCAAGATACACAGGAGTGTTCATGTCAGTTTCACTGCCTCGCGCAAGAGCCTTCCCTGTATCGTTTAGGGGCTAGGCGTGTGGCTGGAACAGTGGTGGCACGCATCTGTTTGGGGTTGCCATGACCAGTCCTGGGGATTGGCACCAGTTTGGTAACACTAGCCTTGAAAAATCTACAGGGTTGCCATAAGTCAGCTTTGACTTGATGGCATTTTCCATTATTATGAATTTCATTGATTATCAACAGAGCACTTGTACGCATTGTTAGCCATTGAGGAACTACTGAATTCTAGGATATGAAGTTCATTTGATGCTCATGACACAGAGCAAACTGTCCCCTTTGATTGCAGGCTTGAGAAGAGGGAAAGGTGTGCTTTAGGGCTCAGAGCGCTGAAATGACCGATCCCGCTTGTATGGCATTTTTACACCCAGACTCACACTGCTGCACTTGTTGATATTAACATACATTTAGCTAATGCCTGCCTGCTTCTCCATGGTTGAGAGGCTGAAAGGCCTAAAATGTGATTCCAATTAGGCCATATTTTACAATACTACTGAAGGAATGTGGCTACAACATTCCTGTGCTGTTTCCTTCAGCTGTTCTTTTTTATATAAAACAAATGCCACTCCCTGCATCTGTCAAGTAACCCATGTTCTAGCTGATTCATTTCTGTTGGGGTCCAGACCATGATCTGATAGCTGCAGTGAGGTTACTCTATTATGCACTGGTATGACTGGATGTGGACAGTGACTTGGATTCCATGGAGCATTTCCACTGATTTCTATCAGCAGAGCAAGACTTCCTCTCTTATTGCAGACCCAAATGCCCACCATGCTGCTTTTGTGGGACAGGGAACCCCCTGAAGAATAACATAACAGGGGGAGTTCTGCAGTGGGAAACAAGCAAAATCTTCAGGAATCCTCCAGTCAGTGGAAATGCTACATAGGATCCAGCATCGTGGTTAGAGAAGACCTTCTGCAATCCCTATGGAAGCTGCCTTCAGTTCCATGATGGGGAAAAAATAAGATTTATATGCCTCCCCTCACATTTCTGAGCTTGTCATGTTTTAACAAGGTGGTAGAAAAGGATGGTGGCAAACAGAGTCAAAACACATTTTTGAAGGATATGCATTGTGGAAACGGAGCACCTTATTCTTGTTCAGAATGGATTGTGTGGGGATTAGTTTGAGAGGGCCCCATCTTTGACTTTTGGCCAGGGCTCAGAATCACTAACAGCGCAATCCTAAGGGGGGTAGTTAGGGAGCATTCAGGGACAGTGCAGTCGCACCACCTTCTGAGGTGCAGCAAGCTGAAAATGCTATTTTAAAGAAAACCCTGTGAAACCACTCCATAGGGTTTCACTGGGCTGCGCCATGATTTTAGTAGGTGCAAGTGTGTGCCCACAAAAGGGGGTGAAAGTGCCCTTTTTGGCACTGGCGGGAAGCCCCTGCCTCACACTGCCCTGCTGTTCCCTGGTGCTGGCGTAACTGGCCCTGCACCGGCATTAGTGCCAATTTAGCCAGCATAAGTGGTACTAACACTGGCACAGGGGTCATCCCAGCTGCCCCCCCTAAGGTTTGCTCTGCCCGACCACTCCGTCAGGGCCCCACATTTTTTTGTCCTTGTCCATTTAGGGTTAGTAGGTTTATCCTTCTGAACATTGCTTTATGATACCTATTTGGAAACATTTCTTTGAAATGAAGTGAATTGTCCTTGAAAGGCATTTTCATCCTTTTTCAAATATTTCACAGATTAAAATCTTATATTGAAATCCATATGGAGAACTAGAGTGCCATGCCAAAACCAGCAAGGAAAGCACACCTACCAGAGCAACGAATTGGGATTCTGCAAGTTGATAGCCAGCATTTTTTTTCTTTAAAGCCTAGATAAATTTGAATCAGCAAATGCTGTCCATCATCTTAACACTTGGACACAAAATGAGAAGTTATAACAAGCACTGGTTGAAGTGGGAAAAGCTGAATGTGATAGATTATCCAGCTGGAAAAACAGCCTCAAAATGTGTTTTAGAACACTCACCTTACTGAATTTCACCTAATAAACCATATGCACATACTGTGCAAAATATTGTTGGGTTTCAAAGCATTATTGCTGTGTGCTGTTTCAATCATTCATGATGAACATTTGGTCCTCTTTCTGTTAGGTTATTCACATTACTTATGAATTGACCTCGCTTTTCCCCTCTGCCTTTTAAACCAAAATACACTGAACAGCTAAAGCTGGAAAATAGACACACAAGTTAAAATCAAAGCCCGAATGAAGAGGTTGGGTATGTGGGGGATAAATAATCCAATTAACCATAACAAAAAACACTTTGTGATCTAGAAGTCCCCCACCATCAGCTATGGAAGGTATAAACCACATGCACAATTTGTTCTAGCAGTAGAAAAACGCAGGTACACTTGAGACGAGTAAATTGCAGCTGTGTTTTCTTATGCCTCAGAAAGCTTTAAGGCTCGAGCCCAGTTATGCACACTGCCAAACCACTGGGCTCAAACAGATGAGACACTGGGAGTTCAGTTGCTTATATAATATCTAGTAGAACTAATCAGTTTCCTTGCATGATTTTCCTCATTTCTTTTCCTCCATCAATGGAGTGGGGCATGGGAGTAAGGAAGCAGTAAACGTGCACTTGTTTGCAAGGGGAATATTAGCTATTTATTGGAATTTACCTATCAGCATATTCTTTTTCTTTTGGGACACCTGTCTGTGCTTGTAACTGTAGCAAACTTTTGCGCTACCAGCTTGTTTCTCAAAATTATACCAGTAAATTTTCATACAGGATATTGTGGTGAAAATTTCATATCGTACATTGATTGCAAACGTTATGGAATTGACTGAACCGTATCAACCATGCATGCACAGGAATGATGCCCAGAATGATCATTCCTAGGGCTGCAGGACCTGCATGGAAGAGCACCTATGCAAGACAGGTGCTGTAATTAAATGGGGAAAGGGGTGCCCTCTGCTCTCTTCTGTCAGCAGAACTGTCCTTGCACTCCCTTCCCTCTCCTTCCTGCTGTACCTTACCCTGTTTGGCATGGTTCTTCCATGTGGGTCCCATGACCCAAGAAATGATCATTCTAGGGGTCCAAAGGGGCTGCTGGGATGGAGAGAAGCGCAGGGCAATCGGCGCTCTGTGCATGCACGGTAGCCAACAGGCAATTATTTTAAGAGAAAGGGCTAGAAAAAGACCAGTTTGTGATTGAAAATACACCATCAGGGAATCTTTAGATCTAAATTAAATGACATTGCATGTGCTCTCTTGATTTAATTACCATTGCATCTTGTTTATTGTTCTGTGGCTTAGCTGGTTGGCCTGGGAATCTGGGTCATCTTTTAAGTGTTTTTTCTGGTGGGGACCTGAAATGCATTTACATCCAATAGAGAAGTTGAAGGAATTCTTTGAGCAAGCTTCAGGAATGGGTGCCCTCAAGACAACTCAGGTGTGCCTTGCTGTACATGTTGTATGCCGGGTCAATATGTGCTGATGTTGCAACCTTAGAGTGAATTCTCTCTGGCAAAGCACACAATCCAGCTCTCAAGGGAAAGTATGCTGTGAGTGACAGGGCATTCCTGAAGGGGGGTCAAATGCTCTTAGGAGCCAGATTGACCCCTATGCCAGCGTCAGTGCCACTTGCACTATGCAAACTGGCATGGATGCCGGCATTGGGGCACTTACGCCAGCCCCCCCTGGACAGCAGCGGCAGCACGAGGCTTGGGGGCCTCCTGCCAGCACTCTCCCAGCGCAACTGGTAAGCCCTTATTAAAATGAACCCCAGCTGGAGCGTAATGTACCTCAATATATGGTGTGGATTATTAATAAGACTCCTGTTTTTTAGAATAGTTGCCCAACTAGCAAGGTTTGCATGACTCCAGAATAATAGCTACAACTGACTACGGCTGATTTAATGCCATATTAGTTTTATAAAGTCAGACTTTGTCTCCATCTTGGAGAAGATTTCTTCACACATGGCATCTTTCCTTAAAAATTATTGGCTACGATCCAATGCAGAATTAAGAATTGTAACCGAGTCACTCTCTTTTAAGCCCATTGAAGAATTGCACTGAAGGACCTCCATATTGGCTTGCTGCCATTTACCCTGTATAGAAAAAACACAAAAAAATGGGTATGGCAAAATATCACTATATCTATTTTATTGTGAACACATATGTTGGAGGCTGCTGGATCCAGTAGCTTCACCACACGTGTAAAAAAGGACATGTTTCACACATGAAATGTTGAGACAAATTCCTGCATAAAGTAAGTCCAGGTGGAGTCTAGACCTTGACATTGTCTTCCTTTGGGGGTTAGTTGTTTCCTGTGATGTGCTGGAAAGAGTGTTCAGCTTACCACAGACTAGGCGATGTTTAGAACTGAAAGAAATGCCTTGCGAAGGAAGGAGTCAAGGAGATTTTTAAAAAGACCTGAAGTAGAGAAAATGCTGAATAACAATGTGCTATATTGATTTTACATAGATGACAACATGGGGAGGGGGGGAGCTGTGCCTTTTTGTTTCCTCTGTACGTGTTTTTTTATTTGAGGACTGTTTAAATATTCCGTTGGAGTGATTCTGACACCAAGCATAGACCCAGCATTAATCACAGGTGAAGCTAGCTGTCCAAACTAATTTCAGGTTGCTTTCAACACCACCACTTCAAATGATCCAAACTTACAAACTTCTACCTGCAGACACCCTGATGGGTTTGAACCGTCAAGTCCCATTGTTCCAGTGTTTCGACACTGTCACCAAGTTGACACAAGAAAACCCCAGGAATATGATATGTCGAACCGGCCCTGTTGTGAGAGGAAGCTCAGTGATGGAGAGGGACTTCTGAGCAGCCTAACTGTGCTGAAAACAAAATAACGTTTCATCTGTCCATGTGCGCCACAAGAAAAAAAAAGTGTCTTATCAAGCAGCCTATCAAGGTGGCGTCTGCAACGTTGAAATGTTTTCTTCGATAAGACATGACAAGCAACTTATTCCTACCAATTTGCTGTGTTTGCGTCTGCTGTATACCACTTCTCCCCCTTTCTGTTTTGTTTCAGCATGTTGTGTAAGGAAGTCTGCTTGTTAAAACTGCCACCTGGCAGTCTGTTTTCTCCCCCACCGCTCCAGAAGTAAAAGAAGGCAGGAGCTGAATCACGACTCTCAATTGACTGACAGCATCCTTCTCTACTATAAGTGCTCGTAGACTGCCAAAAAACTAATGTACTTCAGATACCAAATGTAATTAATTCAGGACCACAAATCTGAATCACAAATCTTCAGTCTATGTAGATTTAGTAGAGAGTTTTTTTAATGGACTAGAGCGGGGGGGGGGAATCTTCTTTGGCACAACTACCTCTGATTTTGAAACGGTATAAATTAAACATTCTTTGATAATAATACGCAATGACAGCATAATCATATGCTAACATTTAATCACCTTTCATATACGATATTACCCTGAGTCTTCTTTAAAATTTTATGCTGTATATTGCTGTACATTTTTCTTGCTGATTGATTCCCAGTATTACTCCTGATTTTATTTATGTGGCTAATTTTTTTTCTTCTCTCTTTCTCTCTCTCTTTTTTAAAAAAACCAAAGCATATATTTTAATGAGTAGTTTTGTTCCGCTAACATCTACGGACTAAGAGAATTCAGCACACCTGCCTAAATAAGATGCTTGAGATCACTGAGGAAAGAAATTGACATTTTACTTTACCCTCAGCATGGAGCCAGGGGCAAAGTTTGATCTGAAAACTTGCAAATTAACCAAAACTGTCACTCAGGAGTTATGGGCCTGAATGCTGCAAAATATGTTCTTTGAAGTCCTCATTTCAGCAAAATTATTAAAAACTTTATATCTAATTAAAATTGTAACTGCATTCCCATTTTTCAAAATCTCTATATCCTGGGGGCCAATTGGGATGAGCGAATCCGCACCCCCCTCTCTGCAGCACACCAAACTGCTCCTACAGCAATATCAGATCATTACCATCTCCCCAGCTGAGAGGGAGCAGCCATTATCATGCAGCATTATTAATCTTCTTGTCTTATCAACTTGCAAATCACAAGCCATTGAGCCTTATGGCATGGTTCTGGGTCCATAGTTATTCATTTTGTAGGTCTACCTAGCCTTTGAGTCTCCTTAATCACCTGAAGATTGTCAGTCTCTTACCTCAGCCTGCCCCTGTGGCCCTTCTCCGCATCTGTGAAAAGTCCATGATGTTCTCTCAAAAAAGGACCTTTTTATTTGTTGGGGGAAAAGAGGGGAAAAGAAGGAGACAGTAAGGAGGATAAATTTCATTAATGGATGTGAATTAACAACCTACTGCCAAGAGCTGACCCTTTCTCCTGACATGTACGTCTAAGTCATTCTTGTCACTCTTTCCCCTATTAATATTCTGAAAAAGACAGAGCATTGAAGAGAATAGAATAAGATAGTTTCCTTAAACAGGCACTGTTGACCTTAGGTTGGGGATTTTTCTTTAATTTGCTTTTCTTAAAAAATAAAATATTAATCATATTGGAAAAGGCAAGCAGAGTTCCTTTACATTTTCAACCTATTCCATTTAAAATATTGCATTTATTAAATTAAGGCATTGAACATTTTGGAATATTTTCTTAAGTGCCGAAGGAAAATAGAAATGTAATTGCAATAGGAAAGTAGATGTGACAGGTTAAGGTACCATGATGATAACTTTGATTCCCCCCCAAAAAAACTTTAACACGGGGGTCCCACAAATTACAGATTAGGGACACTTTGCCTTTTCAGTTAGCAATAATTTCAAACTAAGCATTTAAAAAGAGAAAATAAATCTGTGTACCTTAACTTTTATAAAAAAAATGTTGTATGTTTTCTTTGTATGCGACACTATGGTGAGACACTATTAGCTGTAAAGGGAACGTGTTGTATATTTTACTGTGTAAGATTACACCAAAAGAAAAATCAGAATCAGTAACATAAATTAGCATTTAATTTAAACTCTGTGTGATGTATACAGAAAATCTTTTAAAAAACTTGTGATATTTTAAAGTATTCTTTTACTCTTCATAAGCTTACATAATAATAACAACTTTATGACTTCCAAATTGGAATAATTTCACATGATAAAAATAATATGCCAATACTTACCTGACAGAAATCTTTTCCATAGAACGGGTTAGGGGTGGGTTAGTTTTATTTTGCTTTTGTTTTAAAGAAGCTGATGCAAATGTGGAAAACACTGGCATGTCTGGAGGCATAATAAACTAGCTCATCCAGTTTGAGACAGAAATTTTAATTTTGATGGAAGATGAGATTTGATACATTGGGCATTCAAACATAAGTCCATTTATTCATGTGGGATAGGTCTATCAGTTGCTGGGGGGATCAGAAGCAGAGGGGATTTGGCCTCTGCCCCTGTTTGAAGGCATCTGGGTCAGACACTGAGGGAAATGGAATTCTGGATTAGATGGACCACTGGTCTATTCCAGCAGGACTTTTGTAATGTTCTTAAAGACTCTGCATTTACATTTAAAACAGAAAAGTTGCCACAAATTTTCCACAAAGTTCTGCACAAAATTACCTCCTGAAATTTAAACAAAACATCAAAATATACATGGAAAAAATCACTTTGAAGTGAGATTCTTGTCATGACAGTACCTCTGAGTATTGCTGCATGTTACAACAAACTGTGAAATGTGCTCTTTTAATGCTTCTTTGATCAGAGTCTAAAACTGAAGCCCGTGACTGCCCTCTCACAGGGGAAATTATTGGGATAACAAACACACATTTCACAGGGATTGTATGCAAGCGCCCTTTCAGACATTACCACAGAAAATACCAGAAATAAAATTAATTTACTCATACGTCATATCTCAGGATTCAACATGAAGGCTTCAATCACACATCTTTCCTGATGAAGGATAGGATATTTCCAGTGCACAGCAGTGTATGGAAACTGTAGGATACCAAACTGAAATACCAAACTGTACATGGCACCACTCACTTAGGCTATATATAGTACACTTGTGAGCAACTGGTATTGGCTTCTACCCTCTCTCTAGTTTGCACTACTACCTACCTACCTAAATACCATATTATAGAATATCATATATGCTATGTTGTGGAATTTTAAGACAAAAACTAAACAAAACACCAAGCATGGCTCATTGGTAGAGCACGTGCTTTGTATACAAAAACTCTCTGCTTTAATCTTCAGCATTTCCAGTTTAAACAAGGATCCAGTAGTCTGTGATATGAAAGACCTCTGCCTGAGACCCTAGAGCGGGGTCCCCAACCTTATTGAGCCTCTGGGCACTTTAGGAATTCTGACAGTGTGGTGAGCACATCCACAACATGGACACTTTGGGAGGCAGAGACAACCACAAAATGGCCACCAAGGGAGGCAAACCATACTTGAGGAAGCCCAAGTACTGGGTATAAGAGTAGTAATTTTTAAAAAATACACTGGGAAAGAGGAGTGTGAGAGAGAATAAAACCAACACTGTGTTGGCAGCTGCCACCTACACAATGTTATTTTAATCTGCACAGCCAACCAGATTTCCAGTGGCCAATCAGAAGCCTTGCTGGCCAAAAGCCCCACCTGGACCCACCAACTTTCTAGAAACCCTTGGAGGGCACCAGGGAAAGAGCCAGTGAGCACCATGTTGAGAACACCTGCCCTAGAGAGCAGCAGCTAGTCAGAAGACCCTGATGTGTGTGGGTAAAGTGCCATCAAGTCGCAGCTGACTTATGGCGACCCCTTTTTTGGGGTTTTCATGGCAAGAGACTAACAGAGGTGGTTTGCCAGTGCCTTCCTCTGCACAACAACCCTGGACTTCCTTGGTGGTCTCCCATCTAAATACTAACCAGGGCTGACCCTGCTTAGCTTCTGAGATCTGACGAGATCAGGCTAGCCTGGGCCATCCAGGTCAGGGCGAAGACCCTGATAGAATAACAATATTGACCTTATATAGGTCAATATAGACCAATAGTCTGTTTCAGTAGATGGCAGTTTCAAATGTATTCAGGTGAGTGGTTCCAGAGTTGGAGTCATGTTAGTCTAGTGCAGCAAAACAAAACAGAAGTCTGGTGGCACTTTAAAGACTAACATTTATTCCAGTATGAGCATTCATGAATCGGAGCAAAAATCTCCTTCCTTTCTGAACATTTCTTAAAATGAGGTAAATGAGGAATTGAGCTCTGACTCATACCAGAATAAATATTAGTCTCAAACACATGCCACTGGATGTCAGGAGAAGAAGAACCAGAGGAAAATGTTTCCAAATAAGATCCATTGTCATTGATTGTTCACTTGGTATTACTTATAATAAGATAACTAAAGAGCAGAATATTTTCAGCTAGGGTGTTTATCTTCTGAATACATTTATTTAGTTTGTATCTCAATGGCTTTATCAAGGAAAAGCTGTTTCAGAATAGGCAATTTTAAGTCAGGGTGCGGCAGGGAGTATTGTTCTTAACCTTTTGACTGTCTACTCCTTTTCCATTATATCCTTCCTTCCCAAGCCATTTTTCCCAATCCACACATGAACACACATGAAGCTGCCTTACACTGAATCAGACCACTGGTCCATCAAGATCAGTACTGTCTACTGAAACTAGCAGCAGTCCCACACACACCCCTTCCAGGGTTTCAGGTAAAGGTCTTTCACATCATCTACCACTTGGACCTTTTAACTATAGATTCCAGGGATTGATTTTGGGATCTTCTGCGGCCAAAGCAGAGGCTCTTCCATTGAGCCACTGCCCCTCCCCAACCTTCTCCACTGAAAAACATTCTTTTCCAATGCTCCTTTTTTGTGTGTGTGCACAAAGAAGTGAGGTATTATGATTTTCTTACACAACACTCTGTGTAAATAATCATTTGGCTTTTATAAATAGTGAAAGATTGATCATGCAGAGGTGGATTTATTGGGGTGAGATCAACTCTTGATTGATTCCAAGGCCTTTACTGTTAATTGTATGCCTTCAGATTTTGTGTGTTATTGTTTGGGAAGGGTTAATAAGCACTATTTTATATTTGACATCTGAGAAATACTTCATCTGTAAGCATCAGCAGTTTAGTTCAATGTATATTTCCAACACGGGGGAAATGCTGAATGCTGAATGGATACAGTTTATTGGTAAATTAAATAAATCTATTTCTTCCATGCCCTTGAGAGTCGACTGATTTATCAGTTAATAAAATAATCATACACTATAGACTAGTGCTTCCAATTTATTTTAAAAAGAAATAACATTGCATTTTGGACATATATTAATACAAATGTAACACAAGAAGAGACTTTGTTTAAAGCAATATATTACATATCTATAGCTAAGCATGAATTACTTTTGCTTGCTTGCATGCTGCCGTCCATAAGATTGATCTGGTAAATACTAACTTCCCATGCCTCCCTTGCTTATGCAAAGTCCAGTGGACCTCAGCAAGATTATTTATCTGCAGTGAGATTATTCACATGATAAAGAATTGTATGATGCAGCCTGATGCAAATCAGTGGTATGATTTTAATTACACTCACTAAAAATTGTGGACAAAGCAAAATCCTGTATAGAAGGAAGAACTCAAGGATAGCACATCATTTTTTGTTTTACAACAAAATAGACTACTGTTGGAGGCTTTCACGGTCAGAGTTCATTGGTTCTTGTAGGTTATCCGGGCTGTGTGACCGTGGTCTTGGAATTTTCTTTCCTGACGTTTCGCCAGCAACTGTGGCAGGCATCTTCAGAGGAGTAACACTCTGAAGAATACTACTCTGAAGATGCCTGCCACAGTTGCTGGTGAAACGTCAGGAAAGAAAATTCCAAGACCACGGTTACACAGCCCAGATAACCTACAAGAACCAAAATAGACTACTTTTGTCAGGATCAGGCATCCGTCCCTAGCATCCCTTAAGCAAACTCATCCAGGCAGGTAGCTCTGAAGCTGTAATACTTTATTAGGAGCAAAAAGACAGATTAAAGGACTGACTTCCTACAGGCAGGTGAGGCTGGTAATGTCAAAACATAGGCAGGTTACATGTTTAAAAGCACTACAGGCTGTGAAGGTAAACATGGCTAAGCAACCCCAAGATAAGCGATTCCCAGGAAGGAAGACTAAACATCAGAGCTCAGCTGTGGAAAACAGGACGAGCGAAACTGTACACAGAGTTTACAGGCATGAAAACCAAGGACTTGACATGTAGCCAGAAACTGGCCTACTCATGTCAAGAGCCTTTACTCCTGCTACCAGCAAAGGCTTGACAACAACTTTTCAATAAATCATTGTCTGAATGCACATCCCCAGTTTAAACCCCAATAGCCTAAAGTCTGTTCTTCTGTTAGGAAAAATAAAGAATAAGAATGTATAAATAAGCTATTTTTCATCTTTTTGTTTTGTGTCTTGTTGTTAGGAGCCTTTCTTTCCATTGTGTTGCTGGTGTCTCTCATTAGTTTAGGGTTTGCTTTTGACATAATTTGATGTCACTTTTTTACCATTTTTATATGCCATCTGCAACAAATGACACAAAATAACCTTACAATTACAAAAAGTGTAAAACAGAAGCTGGTCCAAAAAGAAAGACTCACCTGTTTAACCTGTACCAGAGAAAAGGGTTTTTTTTCCCAACAAAAAAAGGGGAAGAACACAATTCAGCACCACCCCTCATAAGGACTAGTGAAAACAAGGATAAATTTGAATCAGTCAGAGCTGCTCTTGTACATAATTTCTGCAAAATTAGACACACAACCCTATTATTGTTGCTGTTATGTGGCATATTCCTTTGCTAGAAGACAGGAAGTTGCTTTGAATTTTAGCAATTAAAAGAACATTTCCACAGTCAAGAGTTTTAAAAAGGCAAAACTCCACATGTCTTAAAATGAGCAAATAAAGTCATTAGCATTTCAGATTTCTTTTAATAACACTGGTCCCTGCTTGCAGAGTTTTCCCACAAAAGCAGGACATTCATGTGATTTCTTGCATTGCTAAAGAGTTTCTCCCCTGAGTAATGTTCACACAATCAGTCCCTAATTTTGACACATGATCAGAATCTAGGCTTTTAAAGAATTCCTAACTCATCCCTGCTGCTTTAATAATTTTCTTTCTGGTTCATACCATATTGAAATTCCCACAGCTTTCTTTGGTATCTTAGCCCTAGCTCTGCTTTGTTATCTTTGCCGTATGTTTCCCATCCCTCCAGTCACTAGTCTCCCTCTGTTCGGCTCTTCAGGGACCTTGAACATTCCTCCACAATTGAGTAGCTTTTACTACTAGGTTATTTAGTATTTTTGAAACTCTGGACTATACGCTTTATGAGAGGATTAAAAAAAAAACCCTCCAAAACACTACTAGTTTAAACTCACAGATGCCCCACCCTTTTTTCCAAATGGATTGTGTAGATTTCTATGTGAGGAAAGCCTGCTGTTGAAGTCCACAGATCCACAGACAGTTTTGGGATGGCCTCTTTTCTGTTGACACTGTTGCTGTAGATGTTCTTTTGTATTTCACATGACCCTACGTCCAGCGGAGAAAATAGTAAGCTTCTGATCAGGGCTTAGGCCAATACAAAGGTATGGTGTGTATAAAAAGGGGGGTAGGAGAGTACATGCTAAAGGTCCTAGATTCAATCCCTGATATTACCAGTTAAAGAATTTCAAGTATTTGGAAAGCCTTTTCTCTGCCTTATTTCTTAGAGCCACTGTCAGTCAGAACAATCAACACTGTGCTAGATGCAGCCATGGTCTGACTCTGTAAAAGGCAGCTCCCTGTGTTCATACAAAGCAGACATCTCCAACATAGGCCTTTTATGCAGGGACGTTTCCCCATGGTCACCCCCACCAACTTCTTTGGGGCTTCCTTTTGATTCCTTTTCCACCCGTCAGAGGTCGCCTTGCTCTCCCCACGTGTTTTGCCTGTGTTTTCCAGATGCTGTTTCCACTGAAATAAATGAGAATAGAACAAAAGTCATTGCACATCCTCAGTCCTTTACATTCAGATCTGATCTAAGGACATTAAAACTGTTCTTCAAGTAAGCCATCTGTTAATTGTCTACCAAGGGAGAGGGCATGCAAGATCCCCAGACAGCATTCCCTCTGTTATCATCTTCAGGAATTCCTGCCTATACAGTGTCTATAGCATCTCCAATTAAAATTATTTCCTTTTGCAGGATTACCAAAATTATTTGGCTTGAACATTTAGAGAGAGTTGGTCAGAGCAGGCGATACAAAACTAGACGTAGTAGGAAAGCTATGTCCAATGTGTGCTTGCCTCATTCATATAGAAGTTGAGTATGCTGGGTGGGTTTTTTAAAATCTCACAAGGGGCACAGGTCAGGGTAACCAACTTCTCCCACCATTTTACTTCCCTATGATCCACTGTATCAGCTTTTTTTACCAGATGGCTCCAATACCAGAAACAACCTGAGCTGGAAACACAGCCCCTGAGGCAACTGAGCAGAGTGACTAACAGCACATTCCTGACTTCTGAGGACAAAAGTCCTCAGGAGGCCAGGAACAGTCTGTGCCGGCATTGGGGCCTCCCACGCCACTGTCCAGGCTACTTACGCCAGCGTTAATGGCCCCAACGCCAGTGGGGAGGCCCAGCCACTGGTCTCCAGCTGCTGCCGTGGCAGTGATGCCAGGGACACCAGCAGGGCCTTCCGCCAGTGTCCCATCAGCATAAAGGTCCGCACCGGCATTCCAGGAGGCATTCCAGCAGTCCAGGAGGCATTACCAGGGTGTTCCGGGGGGGGGGGGGGAGGAGAGAAGCTGCCAGTAAGCAGCTCCCTGTCCCTTTTCAGCAGGTGCAGCCTTGCTATTCTCTATGGGGCAAAAAGCCCCATTTAAAATTTAAAAAGCTGCAAAAAGGCTTTTAAAATGCGGGAAACTGTTTAGGAGGCGCAGTGGCAGACCCTCCTCCTTGCTGTCCCCACATGCCACCAGCTCAGGAATGGGCTGTTAGTCTGGGATGGGCTGAGATCCAGTCTACAAGCATCTATTGGGCTCCATCATTGTCGCCGCCCCACACTTTATACTTGAATAGGGCAGTGGCTAGCATCTCAAACTGAGATCTGGGAGACTCATATTTGAATCCCCACTCTACCATGGAAGTTTACTGTGTGACCTTGAGTTAATTACTAACTTTTTCAGCCCGACAAGGTCGTTGTTGTTAGGGTGAGAAGGGATGAAGAGAACGATGCTGGAAGCTGCTTTGGTGTCCCTACAGGGAGGAAAAGCAGGTTATACATAGCTAATAAAATAATAATGTTAATAAACAAACATTGCTTCTCCCTTAGATGGATCAATTCACTATAATGGAGGTTATACACGTTGTCCTGCCATATCTTCCATCACGTTCTGTCCTTGGACAAAAGAGCTTGGAAAGAATTGTGAAGTTTTCCCCCTCAAATAGAACGAAAACTCTGTTGGCACCAATGCATAAAACATGAACATCCTTTTATTTTAAAAAAAACCCAAGAAGAATGTTTCTCTAAACTCCTAATCATCAGGCATGATGGCGGATCTTTCTCTGGCGTTAAAATGTATTGTTTTATTATTATTTTTTTTACCAAGTGGTCATTTTATAATCACAATAAATGCTCTGGGCTAAGGGGTAGTGCTGATTAATCCTCACCTCAGCTGTGCTAGAAGCAGGAGGTGAAATGCACCCAAGGTGTGCATTAATGAGCACTCCTGAACAGTCTGTCATGTCTTACTGTTTAATTAAATCCCAAACCAAATAGTTTTGAAGAGAAGGTTAGGAATGAACATTTTTAACGTTCTTTTTTTTTTTTTTTGTTCTTCTTTAAATGATCTTCACCAAGTAGGGGGAAAAAACAAGGTATATTTAGAACAATATTTTAATTTGTGATACTCTGCTCGATTAGATGAAAAGAATGTAATGTTTAAAAGAAAGGGGGGAGAAAATGTGATTAAGATGCTTAAGTGCACAGTATATTACATGAAATTTCTGATCATAAAGAAAGGTAATATCTACTCAAAATTATAATGTCTGTACTTCGAAATCATCTCAGCAAGAATTATCTACCCATATCAAATTGTAGTACTTGTCAAAATCAACTGTAAAGCATCTCAAGTGCTCTTCTGAATCAACAAAACAGATGTATAGCGATGTGAGGTTGCAGAGAGATGGGGATAAAAGTGAACTATATGCCAGTCATTGCCCTTAATCTCTTGAACCCAACACTTAACAAAGTGGATATCACAGGTCTTTGAGACACTATTTGTAGGGGGGGGGAATCAAGGCTTGAATCTTATTAATATATGCAAAAACACTCTATCAAATTATTTGCTTCTGGCTCTGTTAGACTGCAAAGCTCGCCAGGAATTGTTCATAAACATGGGGGGGGGGGGAATAGGAATAGATTTCTTTAGGCTTCTCCATTGTTAGAGCGAACCCTGGTTTTCTGTAAAACATTAATTCTCATTCTTGGAAAGGAAAGATGCCAAATAATCTAGCCAGTTCCACTGTGCTTCTGCTGTTTGCAGTGGAGTTAAAGGAATGAAGTGGAGTGAACCTGTGGTGGTGATGGGAGAAGCCACTACAAAACTTGGCAAAATGCAAAGCATACACATGCATCAGAAGAGTGAGAGGACTGTGACAGTTCTCCAGCAGGGAGCAATGTAAGAGGTGTGGCAGGTTGCTTCCAATGTTCATTTGTTGGTTGATAAAGGTTTCACACGCTGATTCCATTCTTTTGGTTTCTCTTGGAGGTGTTTGAAATTGCACAATTTCATCAGAAAATTCCCAGAGCTCCTCTAGTTCATGTGGGTAGGCAGTGGGTGAAATGGCTCCCACATAAAAATCATGGATGGCAGCACATCACATTGATGGCAGCCTTTATCGTGTTTACAAATCGTCTCTCTGATCTGCTGCTGTCAATGACCTATTTCATGCACTGCCTCCCCACACAAAACGGAGAGGACCAAATTATCATGTAAGAACTCATAAATGAATGAGCAAATAAGTTCAGTATTTGTGTAAGCATTGTTCACAGAGTGCGAACATCAGGTAGAACTGAAAGGTAATAAACTTTCGTTATGAAATGGAGGGTGCAAAGAACAAGTTCCCTCACCTTTGTCTAAATGTCATTGTTCAGGAAAATGGGAAGGGCTTAACAACTGCTTTGTCATATGGACCCATGGTTACCAAAACCATGGACCCCCAAATACCAGATTCAAAGGGCAGCGAAGAGCTGTGGCATAGAGATCCAAGATCATGTCTAGGTTGTTCAATGGCAAAGAATTCTGGTCATTTCTCCACCATTTGCATACACAGAATGAATTTCTGTCCAAGACTTCATATTTTGGTCATGTGCAGCTGCATGCCTAGCAAATTATTAGACTTGCACTACTCGCTTCACACAAGGTATAACTATGTGGTCGATTTATTACTTAACTTGCCCAGCCAGACCTATTTTCCACACTAAGCTAAATTGTAACATGCATTTTCATTTTCTAGGGAATTACTTGGCAAGTAGACAATGTCACATGGGTGGTTGAAAGCTGCTCTACTTTTCTTTTTGCAGAATGGCTTTACTGCTTTCCCCCCTCCCTTTTGTATTTTTTTTATTTCCGTTTTTCACACCTTGGCTATTCTGTGCGACGCTAGGCAAAACTGCATTATCTGTATCATTCTCCTAGTTACATTGTTGTTCCCAAAGGTTTACCTGTAACATTCACAGCACCATTTATTTTCCTCCTTTCCCCCCATTGTCATTTCTGTACAGATTTAATACAACAGAAACATGGCTTCCACTGAGAGCTACAGGTAGCGCTGTTCCAAAGTTCCCTATAATTGGTGTCTGCCATGCCAGCTGACAGCAAGTTATGTAAATCACAGCAAGGACCCTGCAACCCCTAAAGGCATGATTTAAAAAAAATACTGTGCAGCGGATAACTACAGAACCTTAGTAATACTAAGGGATACACTGAAGGGATCACCTTAACCAAGCAAAGTCAACCTTTTCAAACTGCCCATGTTCCTTTCTGTGGTTAAAAACCTGTTAAATATACTTAGGGTGGACAGTAGAATAAGTCACTATAGGGCAGTAATATTTTCAAGAATGTTTTCTCTCTTATCTTACTGAATTACAATGCATACTGTAATTTATACTTATTCAAAACTGTTGCAAATTGGTAACTGGGATAGGGCTGTTGAAAAAAAAATTCAGTAAAATTCGGATTCGGCAAAATCCGGCCTGTTTTGATCCAGGAAATGCCGAAGTCCGAACTCCCCTGCTTCGGATCCGTGTAATTCGGCGTGAGATTTGAGTTTGGGGGAAAAATTGGCCAAATAAAGCCATAAAAACTACATTCCAGCCATTCCGTGGCTGCAGGGGGTGCATTTTTTAGGGTAGAGGCCCCAAACTTTCAGCGTAGCTTCAGAGGAGCCTTCTTGCAAGAACCCCAAAGTTTTGTAAAGATGGGATCGGGGGGTGAAATATGGGCCCCAAAAGGGGTCCCCCTTAATGTGCATTTTTATTACATTTACAGCACACATTTACAAACCCCCAAGATTTGTAAAGATGGGATCAGGGGGGGCAAAATATGGGGTCCCCCCTTTTCCCTATTGGGATGAATGGGATCAGCCGATCCTATGCATCTAGAGAGTGGCAAATCCAAGGCAAAACCTCCTGTGCTAACCATTGCAATGCAAAGCAACACGTGAGTGACCATGGAAAGGAACAGAGGCTCACTAGGCTAGCTATAGGAGCAACACGCGACCTTTGGAGTGTTCAATTTAAATTTGCAAACTCCAAGCCAGAGGCAATCTATCTGTGCATTGCATGCTATTAATTAACTCAGCAAAAAGGAAAAAAGGAGCAGGTGACTTGGACCGTGCAAATGTATTGTGAAAGTCAGATTTTGCAAAAGCATTTTTGAGCGAGCAGCAAAACAGACCGTGCAAAAAAAACAACAACCCAGAGTTTGTATTTTCTGCCCTGCTCCTTCTTCTCATGGTGGAGGGACGCTCCCCCCTTATGCAAACGACCCCACCAAACTCAAGTAAGTCTCGCCAGCACCCCCCCCACCTCTCCAACCAATACGGCACCGCGGTGCACCCCCCAAAGGGGAAAAAAATCCAAGATGCAGGGTATCTCACGCAGGCTGCCCCGTTGCACTCAACCCCAGGCTAGGGGCAAAAACAGGGAAAAACACCAAGGAGGAGGTGCAGCCTGGGTACCGAGCGGAGAGAGACTCGCTAGCCGCCGCACAGACTCAAGTTTAAACTTTAAAACTTTAAAAGCAGTACACACACTCCCACAGAGGTGAGCGGTCACACACCCCTCGGCAGAACGGGCGAAAGCCTCCTTTGGCTTCCCCCCCAGAAACTGCCCCCCCACAGACTCTGCTTTCCCCCCCACATACACACGGGAAAAAATTATAGATTAAAGCCCCGAAAGGGGTCTTACTGTGGATGTCTTCTGTTCCATCAGGAGGGACTGGGAGGACTGGGTAATCCAATATGATTCTATTTAAGCACAGGAGGTTTTGACTTGGATTTGCCACTCTCGAGATGCACACAGGATTGGCTGATCCCATTCATCCCAACAGGGAAAAGGGGGGGGGCCCATATTTCACCCTCCCGATCCCATCTTTGCAAAACTTGGGGGTTCTTGCAAGAAGGCTCCTCTGAAGCTACGCTGAAAGTTTGGGGGCTGTACCCCCAAAAATGCGCCCTCTGAAGCCACGGAATGGCTCGAATGTGTGCTGTAAATGGAATAAAAATGCACATTAAGGGGGGATCCCTTTCGGGGCCCATATTTCAGCCCCCCCTGATCCCATCTTTACAAAACTTGTGGGTTCTTGCAAGAAGGCTCCTCTGAAGCTACGCTGAGAGTTCCATCCGAACTAAAAACCGCCGAATTAGGGGAAATTCGGCTGTTTTTCGGTTTGGGATGAACCGAATCGACAGCCCTAAACTGGCAGCAGATCAGCAAATGAAGATTTTCTCACTTCCTCTTGTATAAAGGATACACGTTAACCTTTATCAAATCAAATCTGTGCAATTGGCCAGTTACAATATGCATGTACATAATGTCTCCGCATACTGTTTTTGATCCTTATAATCCTAAAACCATTGAGCTCCATCCCTTCAGGTGGCTTGCTGAAGAACAATTGCTACTAGCATCATAGTAATAGAAAAAGAATCCATGAGCCTATGTTTCACCCACCCCCATTGATTCTAGTCCTTTCTCACCAGTAGGAGATCAGTTTCTATACTTGCAAGAATACAAATACCACTTCACACATTACTAATTCCTCACGTCCCTCATGTGACTGCCCCAGTCCTGTTGCCCACATCTGGGAGCTCCATTCTTAAGACTTCTGTCAGGCAAGCATGGGCCAATTTGAATCCAGGACAGCAGCAGGCACAGATAGGGGACCTATACTGTTTTCTTGATCAGAAATGCTCCCAGAAAGAGCTATTTGCTCTAATGGGGTGTACACATAGCCCCAATCTTTTTGAGCCTAGTCCCATGTTAAAAAAAATTATGGGCATTTAACTGCATGATTTGACACAGGCCACTGCAAATCAAAATTCATATCTCAGAATTTATTTGTACAGCTCTGAACGGGAAATGTGTTTCTGTATATCTGCAGAATGATTTCACTTTAAGCCTAAATTTTTGTACAAGTCACCTACAGAGCTTACAGAGAGCTAATAACCCCCCCCCCAAAGGGTGGGTTTCCAGGGAACAGTGGGAAAGCCCTGGCAAGCTCCAGAAACTTTGGATGAGAAGTTGTGCAAATACTGGGGAATCTCCACAACCCAATCACAGTTTTCCTGATCTGTACCAAATCATACACAGAGCCTTCTCCCTTGCAATATTCTGAACATTTGATCTGGACTGGAGTGATAGTAGGCGGAGAAAAGGATTAAAGCCGTCACCTCCCTGCTTTCTCCATTTCCTGCTGCTCTTTCCCAAGGATTCCTTGAGGCAAAATGCTAGGAAGTGGTGGAATTGTTGCACTTGTTTGCCCATTATGCAATTGTTATTCTCAGCTCTACTGTAGCTTCTGTGGGGTATGCATTGCACTATAAGGCTGCAGGGCAGCAGGTAGGAAAACAAAGATCTGTGCACCTCTGTGGGAGAACGCCTGCCACACACAGGGTAGGTCCTGTGAGACTGCATTGGCACAAAGGCTCTGAATACTGGCGCATGGAAGTGATGACAATCACATCTGTACAGGTCATTAGAGGTACCACAGGTACAGTACTATAATGCCAACACAACGTTGTCTGGGTCAATCCTCTCTGCTCAGTTACTTCTCAAAAGTGAAGGAAGTCCAGTATAAATTCAAACACACCAGTTGCGACGACTGAGTATAGATTTGATCCCATTCTTGTCGGAGTTTCCTTAAAGACAGAACAGATGCAAATGAGTGATTTGTAGAAAAGATGGGACTTCATGATCATCCAGAATAGCATTATGGCTAGTAATCTAGCAGAGTCATAATATGTTTGCAGTAACTTCAACTTCAAGCAGAATTTGGCCATCAGTTAAATTATACACATGTTGTGCAAGCAGCTCTTTGAAAAGGCTGAACCGAAAAGGTTCCTTACCTCAAAATTATAGCCCAGAGATTTGATGCTCGGGAAGAGTGAAACGTGTTCCGATGATAATAGACCCTCAGCTTATTTTGGAGATGTTAAAGTGACTTAACAGTTCATTTATTTACCATTGCTAAGACTTGTTTAAGGCTGCCAGAGAGCCAGAGAAACACCTTTTAAAATCCATGAAAAGTATCATTATTTCTCCCTCGCTGTCCAAAAAAATCATGCTGCAATAGTGCAGTTGCAAAATGTCTCTTGAGATTCCTAAACTAAGAATGTGTTGGACCTGGAATAGGCAGTCCCTTTTGTCATTTGCGTCCATAGGTAGTCGAGTGAATAATACATATTTTACCTCATTATCCAAGACTCCAAACTGAAGGTTAGATTTAGGCTAGTTTTGACTGAGCCATAAGCCTTTTTCCAGGTTGAAGTCATTATTGTCTGGGGGGAAAAAGATTGGAGGAGGGAAGAAAAGGAGAAACAAGTGTTAGAAAATTTTTGCATCACCCGAGGTTATGACTTTGACATGAAGCATCACATAAAGTAGAAAATTAAAATAAAAAAGTAAAGGGGGGGCAGAAAGGTTATATTCCAAAATAGTGGTATGGTTAATTTCATGGGGTGGAATTGTTTTTCTACCTTTTTAATGACCTTCCATATAAAAGGTAGCTGGTGCTCACACACATACACACACAAAGATTTTGGGCCTGTTCAAAACTTTTCACAGTTAATTAGTAATGCATGTATCAAAACACTCACCCTACCTCTGGGCCTTGTGGGACTGTCCTGTTTCACTGTAACTGATTTATATTTTAAGGTTGTTTGGCACATCTCCACCAAAAATGCTTCCAAGAAATTTTAGCCGAGCATCAGCTGGGAAAGATCAACTTCACATGCTGACACACAGAGGCGGGTTTTGGAAGATGGAGGCCTCTGGTTTGACACATCAATGGGAATCAGTTACCTCAGTTTAAGTCAGTAATACACTAAATGCTACCATTCAAGGTTCTGGAGGGGGGGGGAGGCCTCATGGTTACCTTGAACATATTTCCTAGGTCAGGAATTCTACACTTAAGTTTACCAATTGCTCTTTTTCATAGGAAAACTCACAGAACAGGGCCAGTTTTTAAGCATCTAAAGCTGTCCTTTCCAAATGTACATTTTCCACAGACAAAAAAGTCTTAATAAATCCAGAGTATTTATCTGTTGCAGCAAACATAAACAGGAATTTCGTTTCTCCTTAAAGACTGTCAGGCTGCTATCTCGGTTTCAGTATTGTTTCTGTGTCTGTGCTGTACTGTCTAGCCTCAAGGTCGACCACACATACCAAGGCCTGGGAATGCTACTCCTGGGAAAGTGTACTCTGTTTATGCGTTGCTGATGCTTTGTAATCTCCCCCCATTTACTGCTTTATATTATCGTTCAGCTAGTGAGACTCTCATAGCTGCCATAGTTCCCTGTATGCACTGTATTGCCTTTTTGACCAGTAAAAGCCATCTGCTTGGATTCTATATGACTCTGTGGTGATTTCTGGTTCGAAGGGTCAGGAGCTTACATTATGGCAGCTATCGTCTTTCACCTTCTTCATTGTACTACCAGTCAGGCTGGAGCCCAGGGGGGTTCGCCTGCCACTTGGATGGGAGCTGGGAGGCTCTCCGAGTGACCTACTACCCTGGATTCCTCTCGGAAGGATCCCACCCTATTACAGGACATAGTCACTGAACTTTATAGGACTACCCTAGAGGTTTGCCGCTTGAGGGGACTGGTACAGGAACAGTGGCGATCTCTAAAAGGGATTCTCTGGATGTTGACGTCGGAAGATACTGATACTCGTTTAGATCTTCAAGACTTGGATCAATTACTGGACGATGCCCGGTTGGCAACTGAGGATTTACAAGTACTAACTGGACTTTTGGACAATTTAATTTCTCAAGAGACTCTTTCCTCTAGTTCCGTCATGGCAGGAGCCCCGCCAGAGGGTTTTTCCCTAATACCTGATGCGCCCAGCTGTCAAGCTGAAGCCAAGCGGATCGCTATTCGCACCGCTCTTCTCCTTGTGGAATGTACAAAGGACACCCCGGTAGCCACCTTGGCTCAATCTTTGACCTCGACTTTTGGAGCCGATGCGCCCGCACTGGCGGTTCGAATACAACCATTGCTGGGCGGGGAACCCGACCCCATACTCACACTCCTGGAAACGGAACTTTTACCGCGCGTTACGGCGGAGGCTGCCCTGAGACTTGAGAACGCCAAAGTTCTTGCGGATAAAGAAGCCGCCGAAGCGGCTAAGGTCGCCAAAGATAAAGAAGCTGCTGAAGCAGCTAAGGCGGCAGCAGCAAGGGATAGGGATCGGGCGAAAAGGGATACTCGCCCCAAAGACACTGTACAGGGGCTATCAGGTCTGTCTTTTTCCCCGGCGTTTGTCCCGTCACGCACGACCCAACGCGCACGCCGCCTGGCTGACCGACGCCGAGACTCAGGGGAGTCTGAGGACGAAGATCTATATGGAGACAGCTCTCAATGGGCCATGAGCTTCCGGACCAGTAAACCTCATCTTACTGGGGGCCCAAGCGAGGATGTTCACCTCTTACGAGCCCAGAATCGGGAGCTCTCAGACCGTGTTGATCAACTCCAAGAGCTAATGGAGCGTATGCTTCAGGATAACAGGCAATTACAACAAACCCTGATAGCCCAGGCACAGCCCGTTCCGATACCGGGTCAGGGGGTGCCCGCCCAGCCACCCGCTAATGTGCCTGCTCCACTCCTGCCTCCCGGAGCTCCCGTTGTTCCTCCACCCGGACCACCCGTGCAACCGGGTCAGCCTGCGCCCGGCCCTTGGAAGCAGCTCAAATTGAAAACTACGTACGACGGATCTCTCGAGACTTTGCCTTGTTTCTTGCATCAAGTGGACAGTTATATGCGAGAACAAGGACAGCTTTTCCCCACGGAGGATAGCCGGGTGCGCTATGTAGCTTCCCTTCTCACAGGTAAAGCAGCTGACTGGATGGTTCTCCAGTTCGACACCCGCTCTCATGCTATACGTTCCCTCAACAACTTCATGACTGCTCTGAGAAGGAGGTTTGAAGACCCCTTTCTGGGGGAACGAGCCAAATCGGAACTCTTACAACTAAGACAAGGCTCTGCTCCAGTTCGAGAATTTGCCGATGAATTTCAACGGCTGGCAAGTAAAATTGTGGGTTGGCCCGAAGCCACCTTGATTCACCATTTCAGGGAAGCCTTACACCCTGATGTTCTGAACTGGTCGTACATGCGGGGTAATCCCGATACCCTTGAAGATTGGATTCTATTGGCCGAGGAAGTGGAAAGCCGCCGACGCTTTATTTCCCTAGTCCGTCAAAAGCACAAGGAAAAAGGCACCCAAAAGCCCCAATCCAAGGCACCACCGCCCGTTCCACGAAATCCTCCACGTCCGCCTCAGGAACGTGAAGCCCAATTTCAGAAAGGCGCCTGTCTTACTTGCGGAGAAATGGGCCACTTTGCAGCTGTTTGCCCGCACCGCCCTGAATTATTTCGTCCCAGCACGATAACCCGAGCCAGAGGTCGTCCACCACGCAGAGGCACCGCGGCCACCCGCAGCGCAGCTCCGGGAAGACCCACACCCTCTGCACTCCATGCTGGAGACCCAGCCTCCCTGCCTACTACAAACGACCCCGCCGGGTCTCGGATTACAAGTGCCCCATTGGGGGACAACATTCCCTCTTCGGATGAGGAAAACCCATGGAATTCTCCAGCCTTAAACCTGGAATCTCCCCTCGACTTGTCAAAAAATGGCTCCGGTCTGTGGTGAGTGGAGCGTCTCCACAGACCTCTGCAGATCCTCCTGCGAAACCGAATGCTCCTACCAAAATCAAAGAAGTGGACTCCACCGTCTACGTGGATGCAGTTTTACAACACCTTAACGGTGGCCCCCAACTACCCGTTAAAGCACTCATCGACTCCGGTTGCTGTCACACTCTCATAAGCGAAGCCACCTTTGCTGCACTCAAAGCCGAATCTGAGGCTTTACCCGCCCCTGTCCAATTCGCCCAAATGGACGGGAGCCATTTCCAGGGAGGTCCAGTCGATCACCGCACCATAGGGGTGGCAATGGGAATTGGCTCCCACTGGGAGCAAAGAGACTTCACTATAGCCCCTATCCGATTTGAAGTAGTCTTGGGTATTAACTGGATTAAAGGACATTGTCCCAGTATTAACTGGGAAACAAACACTATCTCCTTCGCTAGTCCCATGTGCGACCAACACCGGCAGAACTTTGCGCTGTTATATCCGCCCGTCCCAGCATTAACCTCCGAGGTCCCAGCACCTCCAATCCTACCTAACGTATATCGGGACTTTGCGGATGTCTTCGACCTTAAAGAATGTGATGCCTTGCCCCCCCACCGGATCTCGGACTGTGCAATTGAGGTGGTCAAGGACTGCACTTTAACCAAAAGCAAAATTTACCCTATGAGCGCTTCCGAGCGCACTGTCCTCCGGGACTTCCTAGACAAAAACCTCGCCAGAGGGTTCATTCGCCCATCGAATGCCCCGAACTCGGCCCCCGCGTTTTTCGTCCGAAAGAAGGAGGGCGACCTTCGTCTATGCATTGACTTCAGAAAACTCAATGCGATTACCCAAACCAACGCCTATCCTATCCCATTAATTTCTGATATTTTGGGACAGTTACAGGAGGGCCGGGTATTCTCCAAGTTAGACTTGGTGGAAGCTTACTACCGAGTCCGCATCCGAGAAGGGGATGAGCACCTCACTGCCTTCTCTAGCTCTTTCGGAATGTATGAATTCCTCGTAATGCCATTCGGGTTAAAAGGGGCCCCGGGGGTCTTCATGCAACTTATCAACGAAATCGTTCATGACTTACTGTATCGCGGGGTGGTGGTTTATTTGGATGACATTCTTATTTATTCAAAAACCATGGAAGAGCATGTAATTCTGGTCCGAGAGGTTCTGCAGCGCCTGCGCGACCACCAACTCTTTGCAAAACTGGCTAAATGCGAGTTTCATCAAAACCAGCTCACATTTTTAGGATACGTAATCTCCCACCAAGGTCTTCGCATGGACCCTGTCAAAGTCCAAGCCGTTCTCGATTGGACTCCCCCCACCAACCGCAAGCAAGTACAACAGTTTCTGGGGTTTGCGAACTTTTATCGAGGGTTCATCCCTAACTTCGCCCAAGTGGCCCTACCCATAACTGATCTCCTAAAAACTAAAGGGAAAGCAAACGCAGCTACCTCACCCTCCGCAAAAATCCTGTGGACTGATCAATGCCAAGCCGCGTTTGTAGCCCTCAAACGCCTCTTCACATCCGAACCCATACTACAGCACCCGGACCCAAACCAAATGTTTATTGTGCAAGTCGATGCCTCCGATGTAGCTATGGGAGGGGCCCTCCTCCAGAAAGGTCCGGATGGTCTCCTTCACCCTTGCGCATACTTTTCGAGAAAATTTGCGCACGCACAATTGAACTGGCCCATTTGGGAGAAAGAGGCAGCGGCCGTTCACCATGCATTGACTCTATGGAGACAATTCTTAGAAGGGTCCAAAATCCCCTTCGAGGTTTGGACCGATCACAAGAATCTAGCTGCCCTCACGGGGTCCCATAAACTATCAGCGAAACAACAACGTTGGGCGGAATTCTTCGCTCAGTTTCGTTTCGTCCTAAAGCATGTTCCTGGGAAACAAAACGTTCTCGCAGATGCCCTCTCCCGGTTGCCGCAATACCCGATAAAACTTGAGAGGCCAACCGACTCTCTGTTCACCCCTACGCAAAGGGGAGCCCTTCCTGTACTGGCCGTACAAATTCGATCTCAGCAACAGCACCCCAGAGCCAGCTCTCCAGCTCCTCCAACCCGATCGGCTACCCAGCCGCCCCCACAACACCAACGAACCGATTCCACCCCTCCAACCCCACCGGCTGCCCTGCCGCCTGCAATCTGCGCACCACCGCACGTAAGCACTACCCCCATAACAGTTCCTAAGACCACTGTAGCGGGGGAGGGGGTACCCGCCAAGGTTCCCATCTCCGAATCCTTGTTGAATACCCTTCGGGACCACTGCCTTTTAGAACGCTCTAATCACTCCCTACCCCCTGGTGTAATAGAACAGGGGGGCTCTTGGTACAAAGACTCAAAATTATATGTACCCAAAGCACTCCGAAAAGACGTTTTGCACTTAGCTCATGGAGTAAAAACAGCTGGACACTTTGGATTCCTAAAGACTCTCCACTTATTGCGCAGACAATTTTGGTGGGGGGGAATGCGGTCCGATGTTGATTCTTTTATTCGCAGCTGTCCTGTTTGCGCCACAATGAAACGATCACAGGGCAAACCCCCAGGTCTACTGCAACCTCTGGAAATACCCAACAGACCATGGGAAGTGATTGCTATGGACTTTATGACTGATCTCCCTCTCAGAGGGGGGAAAACTGTCTTATGGGTTGTTACTGATTTGTTTTCCA
The DNA here is from genome assembly GCF_029931775.1 of Euleptes europaea. Lineage (NCBI taxonomy): Eukaryota > Metazoa > Chordata > Lepidosauria > Squamata > Sphaerodactylidae > Euleptes > Euleptes europaea. Next base: position 61,217,940 of record NC_079314.1, read on the forward strand.
AACAAATCCATTTAGTTCCAAGCGCAGGGATCCCCTCTGCTCAAAAATTGGCCCGCCTCTTCGTGACACATATCTTCAGGTTACATTCGTTTCCGCGCAAAATAATCTGTGACCGCGGCAGTGGTTTTGTTTCTAAGTTTTGGAAAGCATTTCTCAAGTTGGTGGGGGTAGAACAAGGATTGTCTACTGCATACCATCCTCAAACAGATGGTCAAACTGAACGAGTTAATGCTGTACTTGAATGTTATTTACGCTGTTATGTCAACTACCACCAAGATAACTGGGTGGAACTATTACCTTTTGCAGAATATGCCTACAATAATGCTGTACATCAATCTACAGGTTTTAGCCCATTCTATGCAGTGTATGGACAGGATTTCGGTCCTGTTACTCCCGGAAATAAGGGGGAGGGAGACCCTGACGTTGCCTCCTGGGCACACACCCTCCGTACCACCTGGCCCTGGCTCGTTAGCAATCTCGATCGAGCCAAGCGCAAATACAAAGCACAAGCCAACAAACATCGTTCCCCCGGGGGTGACCTGCGAGTGGGTAAAATGGTCTACCTTTCCACTAAAAATCTACGTTCCACCCGTCCGTGCCCTAAGCTCAATGCTAAATTCATTGGCCCATTCCCCATCACACGGATCATAAATCCGGTCACAGTGGAGCTAGCTCTCCCCAAAACCCTGAGGCGTGTGCATCCCGTTTTCCACATTAGCCTCCTGAAGCCCCATACTGCTTCTCCACAGTGGCATCCCGATCCGCCTCCCGAACAGCCCATTATGGTGGGGGGGAGGAGCACTTCGAGGTCTCCAAAATCCTTGATTCTCGTATTCACCATGGAAACCTACAGTACTTGGTCCGTTGGAAACACTTCCCCCCTGCCTACGACGAATGGGTTCGCGCACGAGATGTCTCCGCCCCCAAACTTGTCAATGCCTTTCACACTGCCTACCCGGCAAGACCAGCCCCCTTACAGACTGGGAGGGGGCCTTAAGGGGAGCAGGATGTCAGGCTGCTATCTCGGTTTCAGTATTGTTTCTGTGTCTGTGCTGTACTGTCTAGCCTCAAGGTCGACCACACATACCAAGGCCTGGGAATGCTACTCCTGGGAAAGTGTACTCTGTTTATGCGTTGCTGATGCTTTGTAATCTCCCCCCATTTACTGCTTTATATTATCGTTCAGCTAGTGAGACTCTCATAGCTGCCATAGTTCCCTGTATGCACTGTATTGCCTTTTTGACCAGTAAAAGCCATCTGCTTGGATTCTATATGACTCTGTGGTGATTTCTGGTTCGAAGGGTCAGGAGCTTACAAAGACTAACAACATTTTATTCCAGCCTAAGTTTCTGAGCCCTGTGGCGCAGCGTGGTACACTGCAGTGTCTGCCGTCAAAAGCTCTGTTCACGATCTGAGTTCGTTCCCAATGGAAGTTGGTTTCAGGTAGCTGGCTCAAGGTTGACTCAGCTTTCCATCTTTCCAAGGTTGGTAAAATTAGTACCCAGCTTGCTGAGGGTAAAGTGTAGATGACTGGGGAAGGCAATGGCAAACCACCCCATAAACGTTGTCTAGAAAATGTCACCCCACGGGTCAGTAATGACCTAGTGCCTGCACAGGGGACCATTTACCTTTAAGTTTCTGAGAGGGAGGGAAGGAGGTATGGTATAGCCTAATCTCATCAGTTAGCAGAAGCTAAGCAGGGTTGGTGCTTGGAAAGAAGACCAACAAAGAAGACCCTGCAGAGGAAGACAATGTCAAACCATCACTGTTTCTCATTTGCCTTGAAAGCCCCTTGCTGGGGTCACCATATGTCACTGTGACTTGCCAGCACTTTACACACACAAACAAGTTTCTGAGCCACACAAGTTTGGAGCCCACTTCTTCAGATGCAATGAGTGAATCCTCCCTGTGCAGGTGCTTTGTGTAGGATGATGAGGAAAAAACTTTGGGAACAGACGAATCTCTACTGACGATGGACACCTCTCTGATTCTATGGCAAGCACATATTTTAATTAACATGGAACTCAGAAGAGGTTGTGCTACCACAACTGTTCTGCAAGTTGAGCACATCCATCTTACTGTATTAGGCCCCCATTGGGTTCTTTTTTCCTATGGGCCACATACTACATGTTTAGTATAAGCTTGCATGGAAATAAATTACTATGGTATGCTTCGTCTACATTATCTTTCAACTTGGATCTTCAGGCATCTATGGGTCAGACCCGGACTAAATTTTCCATTAACACAAGCACTATTGCCAAAGGAAAAGAATTTTCCTGCCACCCCACATTTTACTGCAGTTCACTGATATTCCTGTATGCTGCTGCTGGAAGACAGGAGGCCCTCAAGAATAACATGAGGGGCAAATTGGGAGTCTGCAGCAGGAAAGGGAAACTGGTGGAAATTACTCTTCCCCTCCCACTAGCTGAAAAATTAGTCTGGATCCAACCTTATGCATGGATAGCAAGTTGTGGATGAGGTCTTCATAAGATTGCTGCTTAGTTCTCTCCTACCACATTGCCCCACAACAAGCATGCCACTAGTGTGTCTCATGTTAAAGTTCATCTTAAAGCTGCAGCACATCTCCACAAGCCCTCAGCGTACTGGATACTTGTAGTAGGAATGGTGCTACTGGTGCAGCAGAAGATGCACTGGATGCTTCAAAAAGAGGTATGGGAAGGCACAGGCTTGCTGGGAATGTATGTTGTGATGTAACCCCCACCCACCCCACACTCACACACACCAATGATGCATTCTTCATAGAAGTTAACAAGTTATTGTATAGGAAGATGACACTGTAGCCCTGTGATTAGTTTTTCCAGAAGCTTTTCTCTGATCGCTGAGGAAGCAGAATCAGTCTCTGATTTTAACACATCTACAGAAACAGAAGTATTTGGAAGCAGGGAGAATAAAAACCACCACTGCATCTGGATCAGGATAATGGAGCAATGACAGACCATCAGATCTTTGATTAAAACAATACTGTCCCAGGTTTTATACTCTACTTGAAAATCCTGCCATTTAGTTATGCAACATTACTCAGTTTAACTGTCTCTTTATGTTCTTCTGTGATAAGATGCTTCTACAGAGATGGCATTCCTAACTCACTGAGAGATGAAGACTGTATTTTGTTAGGATAACAGACTTGTTATGTTCCATTCAGCTCAACACCATTGAGCTTCTGGATCTGGAACAGCCGTCTGCAGCCAAGATTAATATACAGTATTTTCTCCTCTCTCCCCACCCCCCGCCTCTATGGGTTACATTACACAAATTAAATGATCACTGTGAAAGTTGGCTTCAGTTTATGAACTGTTAAGCCTACGGTAGATATGGAATTTGAAAGCAGAAAAGAAATTGTTGAGAGTTATCATCTCTGGCGATAATTTTTCTCTCAGAATCCTTATCACTCGACACACTGTACATGTTCTCAATTGTTGCATGTGGAAGCCTAGAAGAAAAACATACTCAACATTTTTGCTGGTATCATTCAGAGGTCACGAAATATGGAAAGCTGAACATTTCTTAAAATAGAAATCCTCTGCCATTAGAGGGGTTCTCAAACTGTGGGCTGGGAAACAAGAGTGGGTCACAACTTTCTCAAAGGCAGGTCGTGAGGCCAGGAGGGAGAAGGAGAAGCATGGTACGCTGAGAGAGGAGTCTCTAGGAGGCTCGATGGCAAATTAGGGTTTAACAAAACATATTGTTCCAAATGATCAACAACTACAGCCTGTTGCTCAAAAATGCTACACGTTTATAAATGCTAAAAATGAAAAAAAAAAAAACACAAACTTTTGCTAGTGTTCATTAATGACACATTTTTTTCATTCTGTGTTTGGGAAGGTGAAAACACCGTGGAGATGTTTAGCAGGTGGTCTTTAAAAGTAAAAGTTTAGAAGTGGGTCCCACTTGAACAAAGTTTGCAAATCATTGGTCGAACAGGACTGAAATGCTTTCTGAAATCCAGACTTTACAGTATTTGAGTTACAAAGGGCTCTATTCCCCATGTCTCTGTTGACAATGTCTCCTACTTTTGTCTATTTTTCCTGTCTTAAACTAACTGTAACCTTATATTCATTTTGATTTCTATTAGCACTCACTTACTAAAAAAATCTAAAGTTCAGGCAAGTATAACAGTCAGGTGAGAAATATTAAGAAGACAAGTATTCATGCACTCATGTCACCTGACACATAGTGAACAGCCTGATGAATGATTCAAGATTTAAATGGTAATTTCCATTCATCATTATAATAGACTTGCTAATTCATAAATTCTTGGTCAGCCAATGTTCTATTTTTAAATAAGGTTAAAAATAAAAGAGGGGGGGGAAATGGCTTGGTGTGATAAAAATGTAAAAGCTTTTTTTTAAAAAAAGGCATTTTTGACAGAACTGTTTTTTTCTTGTACCCAAGCATTTTTCGCCAAATGTGTGGTCTCTTGCAACTGGCCAATAATGAAGATGGAGCTGGTCCAGCCACAGGGTGCACTATGCCCACTTGTCCCTTTCATTCTGGGTGCTGGAATGGCTGGGAGAAATAAGGGGCAGATAGTGGCTCGGATCCAAGCTCTGTGATAGAACAATTTCTGCCCGCAGAGTGCGACTTCGTTGCCTCCCCGTTCCTGCTGCAATCCAAACCAGCCTCCAAAATACTGCTCCTGTGGAACAGAGTGCCCCAAAAAACAGCATGTCGGGGGGGCATTTGGGGCTACAATGGAGCAGGGAGCAAGGGAAGTCATGCTTTGTGGGTGGAAACCGTCCCACCTGCAGAAATATTCTTTTGCTTCCATGCCAACAGATGGTGTCACTTGGATCACGTTTGTTGAAAATGACTTGTCTTTAGCAAAGAGATATTTTTTTCTGTTGAGCACTGGAGCAAGCAAATAGCATTTAATCAATATTTACAGATTTTAGATGCAGTTTAAAAGCTAGCTATCACTTGTCAACCATCTGTTGTCTGCCTAATAAGTTGGAGCTGAGCATTGCAATAGGCCAAGTAGCTTGCAATATTATGAAATGTATTTAGCAGGCATTCTGCATGCTAAAGGGAATGTGCCATCAATGGATAATTGTAAACATTGTGACACTTTGGTTGATTCTAGGGTTGATCCTAGGGATCTGAATATATATAAAAATACTTATTGTTATGTTCCAGGTATATTTGGGTAGCTGGAGTGATATTTGGGTTTTCCAGAATACTGGGAATTGGGTCCTGAAAAATTCTGGAAATATTTGGAAATACTCAGAATTGGCATTATAAGGCTTCCAGACCTGTTTTTCTTCATTTTTACAGGGTTCCTGGGCAACAAAAGGAGGGGGAAGGAGGCAGCTCTCCAAGGGAATGGGATCAAATGTTAGGGGAAAATCACTCTAACTGTCTGCCCAGTCATCTTACAGCCCTGCATGGCTCTCTGAGCATCGGCAGAGAGGATAAAAAGCAGGCCTGTACCATGACTTAGTGTCAGGGAAGTGACATTCGTGTGTGTGTGTCATTGTCTTGCCAAGTCTGGCTGGCTGCCTAGGTACTGGCTTGCCAAGTTGGTTTTATTTGGATTCTCTGATGTGGAATTGGTTGTGGTGGGCTTGCCATTAGATCCTTGGATTTGCTGGGAGTCTCTGGTTTGATGCTGGTTCTGTTGAGCTTGTTTACATTAAACCCCCAAAGAAATGATGATTATTATATTTCATGTCTTGTTCATAAGCCACCTTGGGTATATTAGAACAGAACTGTAGCAATGCAGTCTAGACATTTTCTAAATTGAATTTTGGTTATTTCTAATAGTTTGTATTGATACGCTTTAGCTGCTAAAGTGCACGTTCTTTCTTGGAAGCCACAGCTGAATCCCAACTTCTGCAAACTTAAGAAAACCCCTTACCACAAGGGAAAAAAATGCAGTGTTGCATCAATCATATTGTTCCTAGGTGGGGATGCCAACTTCCAGGTGGTACCTGGAGATCCCCTGGAATTACAGTTCATCTCCAGACTAAGAGATAAGTTCCCCTGGAGAAAATGGATGCTTTGGAGGGTGGACTCTATGACACTGTATCCCACTGAGGTACCTGTCCTCCTTAGGGTCCATCCCCAAATTTCCAGGATCTTCCCAACCTGAATCTGGCAACACTAACCTAAGCTACTAAAACAGCCTGTAGATGCAAGGCAGAAAGCTGCTACCAGCTCCACCAAAGCCCTCCCCAATGACATGCATGACCCATGACATGGTGACAAATAAATAGCTAGGTGACAAATAAAATAACTCAGTGTCCTGTGTCCTACCACTCCACTGAGTAAAGTTTGAAGCCTTCTTCCAGCCTAGGGAGTCTTCATTCAAGTGGCTCTTCCTCCAGTGAAAGAGTTCCAAGTTGAAGCAGCTGGAGGACAGCTCCTTAAGTTAGAGGAACAACCTCCAGACTAAAGTAGGATACCATCCGGTGTAAATGGCTGCCATAAGTCAACAGGAAGTGGGAAAATATGATTTTCCAGGGACAGCAGATCTATTTACACATCAGTCCTTAAACCAAATTCTATGAGCTTGAACACATGAACACATGAAGCTGCCTTATACTGAATCAGACCCTTGGTCCATCAAAGTCAGTATTGTCTACTCAGTCTGGTAGCAGCTCTCCAGGGTCTCAAGCAGGGGTCTTTCACATCACCTATTTGCCTAGTCCCTTTAAGTGGAGATGCTGGGGATGGAACTTGGGACCTTCTGCATGCCAAGCAAATGCTCTACCACTGAGCCACAGCTCCTCCCCTGTTGTAGCATGGCTGCTTTGCTTCAGTTTGATTCATGTTCCAAAGAACATGGTGTTGTGGCCTGGACATATTCTAATGTTCTCATTAAAAAGTCAAATAAAAAATGTTTTAGAAATATATACAGATATGGTTTCTCATTATCTTTCTTAGCTGGTATAATATTGAAATAAAAACATGCCTTCGTTCAAGCAATTTTTAAAAAAACCAAGCCAACTTTACACAAAGCTTGCATATATAAGAGAGCAAAGTGAAGCTTTATTTAAAGTCCTAATTTGCACTATGTTAAAACATAAAGCAATTTATGAAGTAAGAAGGAACACTCTTTTTTTTGGCTATACTATTAAAACACAATGTTCGCTCAGAATAAAAGTTTAATAATTTTAATGCTGAATTTTACTAAGAGAATATAGAAAGTCTTCATCTATTTGCATAACTTTTGTTCCTATTTTTTATAAAACCAAAGGCTTGGAACATGAAATATAAAATGTCATGATTAACAAGTATCACTATATATTTTTTTGTTTTCCTGGGGATACTAAGCATAAAAAATGGGTCAGCTATCAGGTCATTTGCAAAGGGGAATTAAATTGGAACAGAATGAATCAAACTGCTTTTGTTCAGCCAACTACATAATCAAAGGATAAAGATTCCAACTGAACAATTTAGTATCCAAGTTCCCTAAGTAACCTTTTTTGTTATAAATCACAATATTTCACTTCAGAGTTAGCAAAAGTTAGTTTTATATTTGGGCATGAAGCATAATAGGAAAGAGTTTCACAGATAGCTGGGAGCCTGCCCGCTTGCATTGGAAGGTCATATATCTAGGGCTATAGTGACATCACTAGAGAATCCCAGGAGTGCAGCTACAGTAGGCCACCAAGTCACCGGAACATTTGAGATGTGTGTCCTGATCACAATTTCTCTACAACTGGTTATTACCATAAAAGTACATTTAAAAGAATCTAAATACAAAGTGTTCCCCAGTTCACCAGTACTTTGATGTTTTGTAAGATTCAGTATCTTAGAGGTTCTCTGTTGTGGAATGAAAGTATTTTAGATTTTTTAAACATACAGTTTGACTTCAAGGTGGCATAGCTGTTTTTGAATAGTAGGCTCATGACAATGAAATTAACTCTTCTGATCATGTATGCAAAAGGGAAAAAATCAAAACTGGGTGCCTAAGGTTAAGCACTTGAATTTGTATGTACAGGATATGGCCTTTGGGACTTGAACAGTGGCCAGGTTTTCAAAGAAGTTGAGCAGCTGCAGTTCCCATGAATTTACTGTAGAACTTAAATCAGCAGAAGCTGTGGGTGACCATCCTATTTATTTCCACCACAGGAAACTTTCTTTTTATATCCTATAATGGGTAAAATGTGTGGATTTGTACATTTGTCTGCACTTTTAAAGCCTGATGCAGCCATCTTGAAGTTAAATTCAGAAAATATGACATTTGGAAAGCCTAAACTAAAAACCCCATGTAAAACCTGAGCAAGATAGCATTGAGCTGGGATGAAAGACTCTTGCCAAGCAACTACAAAGCAATTCTATCATTGCTGAATTAGCTCTCTCAGATGCTTTTGGATGGGACTAGAAGAAGGGGCACAGCAAAAGTTTATATAGGGAAGCACTGTCTTCTTCCGCTTCCTTTCTTGAAAAACATAGCCGCTCATCAGGCATTATATTCCACTCATCATCCCCCAAGAAAAGCCCACTCCACTCATGACACATAAAACTGGGAGGCCCTCCCTCCAAAATGAGATCTCCTTTAACCCTATTTCTCTGCCAACGAGAGGGATTTGAGTATCTGAAGCTGGGGGGATTTCATGTTCAAATAATGGGGTTCTCCCAATGTAGATGTTCACTTCTGAGGGAAACACATCAGGGACAGGGAAGAGGCATACAAACCCAAGGCTCGCTTCTGATCTCACCAAACAGGAGCAGATAATGTATGAATGTTCCACCGCCTGTTACTAGAGTCCAAGACTGCATGAGAGGGATGTGACTTCCCCATTACTTTCATCCACATCCCACATTTCATCAGAAGCAAAAAAGAGAAAGGCTGTGGATCAGTGGCAGAGTACATATGGTCCCAGCTCAGTCCCTGATGCCTCCCGTTAAAGGATGTTAAAGTATAGGTTTGGACAAAGACCTTTCTCCACCAAAGACACTTGAGACCCACTGCTGCAGTTTGACAGTACTAAAGTAGATGAACTAGTGCTCTGATTCAATGTAAGTGAACTTCATACATTTAAAGCTTAGAGAGATTATTATTTCTTCACCTAATGCAACATTTTTTGCTCATAGTCATTGGGTAGATATTCAGAAAACATTCAAAATGTTTATGTAATTTACGATTGGACATGATAGTGCTGCTGTTGTTACTTTGTTATATTTGGAGTTTGATAGAGATCTATCTTAAGGGACAACTGAAGAACAGTTATAGATTACCAGGGCCGTCTTAAGGAGTGTTACACCCTTCTAAATCTAAATGGACTTCCCAAGCCAGAGGATAAGCAAGGAAACCTGTAAACGAATGGAAGAGCAGTGGGATTTTCAGATGGGAGGAGATGGGAAAGTAAAGAACAAACAAATCTATCGAAATATTGTCGAAGGCTTTCACGGTCAGAGTTCATTGGTTCTTGTAGGTTATCCGGGCTGTGTGACCGTGGTCTTGGTATTTTCTTTCCTGACGTTTCGCCAGCAGCTGTGGCAGGCATCTTCAGAGGAGTAACACTGAAGGACAGTGTCTCTCAGTGTCAAGTGTGTAGGAAGAGTAATATATAGTCAGAAAGGGATTGGGTTTGAGCTGAATCATTGTCCTGCAAAAAGTATCAAAGGTAATGTGCTAATGAGGGTGTGGTATGTTAATATGGAACCATTGTATCCTGAAGTGATCTGTTAATGTGTGAAATCCAAAGCTAATCTGCATGGCTATTGTGGACTGTAGTCTTTGTTAGTCTGAAGATCACTTCAGGATACAATGGTTCCATATTAACATACCACACCCTCATTAGCACATTACCTTTGATACTTACAGGACAATGATTAGCACATTACCTTTGATACTTTTTGCAGGACAATGGTTCAGCTCAAACCCAACCCCTTTCTGACTATATATTACTCTTGACACTGAGAGACACTGTCCTTCAGTGTTACTCCTCTGAAGATGCCTGCCACAGCTGCTGGTGAAACGTCAGGAAAGAAAATACCAAGACCACGGTCACACAGCCAGGATAACCTACAAGAACCAAATCTATCAAGCTCATACAGCAAGAGTTAGTTGGCAAGGAACATGTACCATTGATTTCAATATGACTTACCGTTGCCTAATTTTTTCCATGGCTTATGTTTGTTTTCTTTTATCTGTCTCTTGAGGTCCTTTTTTAAAGGTCAAAAATTGTTTCCCATATTTTCTTTTCAGAGCCCCTTCTTAAATGCATGAAATTCATTTTGCCTGATCCTCAGTACTGTAATTTAGGTATTGGAAAATGTATTATGCCTACAAATAGAGTACAATATTGAAGGTGTGCAGACTATGGAAAAAGTGACGAACATGTGCATTAATTATGAAAAAAAATTAGAAAGAGCCTGTATACATGCAAGGAGTTTCTCCCATTCAGTTGTCAAGAGAGCTCTGAACACACAGCCTGAGAGCTGCTCCAGGCATGGCTGCCATGGCGGTGGATGCCAGGAGCCGCTCTGGACTTGGAGCAACTCCCTGGCACCATCACAGCAGGGCTCAAAGGTGGGTGGTGGGGCCTTGAGACAGAGAAAGAAGAGGACGGAGATTTTCTGGGAGAGAGAAACAGAGGGGAGAGAGGGGGTAGATTGAGAAAGGCAGGGAATAAGAGAGGGGGAGATTGATATACAATGGGTGAGGGAAGAAGGGGGTAAGAGAGGATTGCTAGAGAATAGAATGGGGAGAAAGAGGGGGAAGACTGACATAGAAGGTGTTGTGGGTCAGCCTGCGGAGATGTCCTCAGACGAGTGGGAGGCAGAAAGCGGGGTGAGAACAAAGGAGCAGCAGCAGGCTGCAGAGCAGTTACAAGCAGAAGAACAACTGCAAGCAACAGAGACCTCACCATGTTCCCAGCTTCCTGGCTCTGGGTACTCAGCTGCGCCCAAGGCCCAGTCACAGCCACACAGACACAACCCTTTCCAGGCCTATTTTGGCCTTTGAGGGAGGACTCACTGGGGCTAGGCCTAGGGTTGCCAACTCTAGGTTGGGAAATGCTGTGGGGGTGGAGGAAGCAGGTGGGTGGCTGGGAGGGTGATGGGGCAGAGAGAATGATGGGGTAGGGGGGAGAAAGAGATACAAAGTGACAGGCATAGAGTAGAGAGAGAGACAGTAAAAAAGGGGTGGCAGGTGGGAGAAAGAGTGAGAGACTGAGAGAAGTAGGAGGAAGCAAAGATGGGGGGAATAGGATAGCTACTCCTGCAAGTTTCTTGTGGGTTCCCACCTGTTGAATCTATTTTGAAGACATTGATCTGGAAGCTAAATGATGAAATAACTTCTGCTAAGATGTCAATATTCTCCCTCCTTATGCATGGCTTTAGTTCAATCACATCTCTAAAAACTTTAAGGCAAAAATGAACGTGCACACGTCCTCCATCTCTGCCCCAATTTCTCCTACCAACAGCTGGTTATAAATGCCAAGAGCTTCCATGGCTGTCTCAAAAAATATACAAGAGGACTTGTTGGGGTTGCAGGTACACACACATATGCGCACACACACACACGGGCTTAAATTGTTTTAGATCTGCTGTTATATTGTTTTAGATTATAATGGCCTATGGCCTTATACAATAAATTTGACTTTGACTACTAAAAGGTACCCCCCCCGGGCAACCAGCCAAGGATTGGGGTAGAGTGGGGGGAATTTACTAGCAGCAAACTGAGGCCTAGGCCTCTGTCGCCAGTGACACATCAGACATCATCATGTCGCCAGCGATGTGGGGATGTTCTGGTATTTAAGCAAAAACTCTATGGTAGAGGCTGTTTTTACCACAGAGTTTTTGCCCAAATACCAGAGCATCCCCACATTGCCAGTGACGTGATGACATCACTTCCAGTGAGTGCCAGAAGTTATGTCAACGTGTCACTGGTGACAGAGGCCTAGGCCTCAGTTTGCTGCCGGTTAGTCCCCCTGCCAGCCTGCTAAATGGTGCTAGGTGGAGGGGCCCCAAAGTGGGGGATCCCCTGCCCCCTACAGGGGTCTGGCAACCCCTAGGCCTTATAGAAAGCTTCAGGAATTCTTTTCTAAAGACTGGAAAATGTCTTTCCGTGTTTGAATGGCAGTACAGAGTCATATATTCTGTGTATGCATTATGGTAATATTTAGGCTGACACAGATTTGGTGTTATCATCAAAGTGCAAATTATTTTTCAAAGGAAGGAATGAGCAATTTTGTTTACACAAAAGCAAAAAGAACATGGCCCTAAACAGAAAACTTTTGGAGTGGGGGATATTCATGGGTTTTGATTCATAGATCAGGGGTTCCATGCAGGTTTTAAGAAGGATTTTATGGTCTCCCTTCAGTAGGATTTTCCCCCCCGCAAAGAAAAGCTAGCAGTCATGGAGCCAATTCAAACTTTTACTTCCCCCTCAGAAGCAAGACTGAGGAATGTTTAACTTCTCTGGTTTATATTCTTTATTAAAAAGTAAAAGTTTGGGTTGGCAAGAGAATTGCTCTTGCAAGCTGCCGGTGCATCAACATCGTCAGACTGATGGATTTTTCCTTGATAAACTGCCAGATACATTACTGCATATCAGAGAGAGAGAGAGAGAGAGAGAGAGAGAGAGAGAGAGAGAGAGAGAGAGAGAGAGAGAGAGAGAGAGAGAGAGAGAGAGAGAGAGAGAGAGTTGGAGGAAATTAAAAGGATTGAGTTTTTTGTTGTCCTCATGGAATTCAATTAAGCAAATAAATATGTAATCTTCCAAGATTTATAATAAAAAAGATATCTATAATTTGTCTATATTGCACGAGGCAGTACTCCTACAAAGCAGATGTAACTAGAAAAAGCAGTGTATTTGGGGGTAGTATGACTATCATATGATCCTGAAGAGAGAGGAAAAGGACTCAAATTGTGACAGAGAGCTCTGCTCCTTTTGCTCACAAGTGAAATAATTGTGTGCAGTTACTACACCACTTAGCCCTCTTAAAAATTATAGCATCGGGGTCCTGAAGTCACAATTTGGCATTTCAGCTATAAGCACTTTCACATTTAATATCTCAGCCACTTTGGATTCCTTCCACCTAAAATTTGGCAGGCACAGTTATCTATCCAGACTGTTTCTTTTTCTTTTTTTAATAATTTAAAATTAGTTATAGTGTGGTCAAGTTCTAGTTCTAACCTGGGTTTAGGCAGTCTCTAAAATAAAGCAGTTCATATATATTTTTAATTTATTGATATTTGCCATTTATATCCATGGAACATTGATCTTAATCTTTTAAAAAAAGGGAAAATAGGACTTTTTGGGAGACAGAAAGAGATGAGATAATTTTGGCCTGTAATTCCTCCTGTTCTTGAAAGCAATACTCCCCCCCCCCCAAAAAAAAAACCCAGAAAAGGAAGTGAAGACACACACCCTTCCTGGAACTATATCAAAGCTAAAAACACTTACTTTTTTTTTTTTTAGCAAACCCTCATAATTTTTATTAAATAACACATCTGAATTGTCAATGAACAACTAAGACAAAGGTAGAGAGTAGGAAAAATGGAATTCCCCAAGGAAACCATAATCTAGGGACGTACCAATTTTAAATAATCCTCACCCATGTCCCAAGAGTGGAAAACTACCACTAATAAGAACAAAATGTTCACCATAAGCCCAATTCTTCATCTGTCATTTGGTAGAGAGCAGTAGTTTACTTTTGGATATCCAAAAATAGTGCTATCCTGGGTAGCAAAGTTCTGTCACTATAGACAATAGCCTTCAACCCTTCTAGACTTTGGACTGGTGGTCTGGGGTGGAAGAAGTGGTACCTCCGAGCTTTTTCTACTAGACCCTATGAGAGAGACAGTACCAGTAAGAAATTTAAGGCACTTTCATCCCATGCCTGAGACTCACTTTTAACCCCTCAGGCAGCAGAATAGGACCCACTAAGCAGAAAGCACATGACAGGAAGACATATCAACACAATCACAAACCAAGGGAGGCAGGGCTAGAGCTATGACATCACTGGTACAGAGGAAGGACTAAATGGAGGGAGGACCTGTGATGCAAGTTCACACAGCACAGTGAAGGCCCAACTGGTTGGGGTGAAGGATGGCTGAGCCAGACGGTGCTAGGCAGCAGAAGAGACAAGGGAGGGTGAAGGACAATGAACCTAGCAAATGCCAAAAACCTTAGGATCCAGTTGATTTCCACACTGCTCTAGAAGATTTTGAAACCCTTGATGGCAATTCTACTCATTCTCATGTGGGGGCAAATCCGACAGAAGTCACCACAGAGCTAATTTGAAGATACGTGAGGTAATAATGGCAAAGAGGTTCCCTCTCCCATTACCACTGCATCAACTGAACCAGACCCAGCTGAATTGTTTTAGATTAGTTATACTTCATTGACTTCTAAAACATAGTCCTCAAATGAGATTACTTCAGCATTAGCTGTGATGGTCTTGTGTGTTCCTTTGCTGACAAAATTTCTTAGATATGATCTGACCTGGACTCCAATTTAAGAATTCATCTGGAAGAAGAACTGTTGGATGTGCTGTCTGATCAAGATTATATGGACAGTTTTCTCCCAATCAATGTTGATAGGATTCTGAGAACTGTGAAACCAACCACTTGAAGCTGGATCCATTTACCACTTGGTTATTTAAATCATGTGGTAATTGGACTAGAAGACTTTTGGCTAATATCAGTTATTCACTTTGGCCTTGGAAAAGTGTCAGGAAAAGGCTATTATTTTTATTGGGGGGGGGGGGGGAAACCTGCCTTAACAGGCCAGTCATATGCCTGATAAAATTTACCATTTTTAGACAAAGTGGTTGAAAGAGTGTGGGCAGAGCAACTCCAGGGTTTCCTGGTTAACACATCTGTACTTGCTCCATTACAGTCTGGTTTTAGGTCTGGCTTTGGGACAGAGATTGCATTAGTAGCTCTGGTGGATGATTTCTGTTTATAGCAAGATAAGAGAAATGTATCTCTGTGAGCTTGCTTGACTTACCAGCTGCCTTTCCATTTATTGAGACAGCTTGAGACTAGAATGGGTCTGAAAGGTACAAAGTTTAAATGGTTTCAGTCTTGTTTTTTGTTTTTAATCTGGGTAAAACCAGAGAGTATTGTGGATATCTCAGAATCAGAAATATGGGGTTGATTATTTCCCTAATGCTATTCAGTTTATATATTACAGCGTTGAATGAGATTGTCTGGAACTTTGGGGTTGGATATGGTCAGTATGCTGGTAACACCCAGATCTATACTGCTTTGAATAAGTCACCAGAAAAGTGTACACATTCTAGGTCAGAGCCTATAAACTATGGACATGTAGCTGAAAGATGACAGGTGAGAACTGAACCCAGACAACACAGAGGGGATATTGGTCCACAAACCTGAGGTTGAAGGACCGTTTCTCCTGGTATGAACATATGAGCCAACTCAGATCCTCACAGGAGTTTATGTTGAATGTCCCACCCTTGTTCTATCTGCTATAGGCATCAGTCACTGCACCTGATTTGGAACAGTCTCCCAGAAATGTGAGATGGATTCCCATCACGACTAGGCAAGACCCTATTCTGGGAAGGTGGGGGAGGAGCTTGCACTTTCATTTCCTATTTGGGAGAAAAAAATGAGCCCTGTCCGCAGCAGCAGGGAGACATTGTACCCTCCCTCAACTGAGAAACAGGATTTAACTGTTCAAGGTTCTAAACCTAGAAATTATACTGCAACTCAAGATATTTGTGCTTTTTTTGTCTCCCACTTTTTCCTAAAACTGGTTTTAAGTTGGTGCAAAGAGAACAAATAAAATTATCAAGATTAATACACTGAAATTCCTCTGCTAAATCACAGAGTGTCAGTCTTGCTTTTCAGTTTGTCCAGGATGTGTATATTTCTAAGTGGTCATAAAACAAGTTGTCTCATTGGACAAACATTTCTTTCCTGTAGAGCATAAAACAATTTTTTTGCGAAATTTCAAAATATAATATTCTGGCATAGCACCGAACTGGAGAGTGTCTTGGAGCCGGCTACTTACTACAGCCCCCCAACCCAGGCCACCCTTGACATGCAATAACCAACCCATGATCCTTATACTATGATGACCTTAGCATACAATTAAACACGTGGAGACAGTAGCTGGAATGGAAATGGCCACAACTTTATTGGTTACAGCATCAGGCATTGGCATTGATAGGGGCTGGATCCAAGGCATTGATAGGGGCTGGATCCAAGGGAGTAGCCTGAGATGGCAGTATGTGGAACCCAATTGAGCAGCATCAGCCCGCCTGCTGGGAGTCGCCTGAGACAGCAGTATGTGGGACCCAATTGGGCGGAAGCCTGCTGTGTGGTCCCTGCCACTTGGCAGAAGGCTACCACCCAGACAGCCCCTGACTGGGCATGTCCCATCCTGGCAGCCCCCAACTGGGCATGTCCCATCCTGACAGCCCCCGACTGGGCATGTCCCTATTCCAGGCCTCCCCCAAAACCCCTTATTGAGGTCTCCATAATGGGGAAAAGGGGGCACGCAGGCCACCTTTCCCCCAAAAATGGATCTGGCCCCATGCCAAAACCACCAAAAGTTGTGACGAATTAACACGAAGTTGACATAACAACCAAACAGCCCAAGTATAGGGAGGGAGGGACAAATTAGAAAGCAGATTCAGCTGGATGAGGGGGACAGCTTCTTAAATACCTTGCTGGAGGAGCCGAGGGTAAAAGCTCAGGTCTGAGCCTGCCTGCCAGCCCCGCCCCATTGAGCCAGGGCCTGACTGGTCCATTTGAAATATAGGGCAGGCCAGGAAGGTATGCAGCAGGGCAGGAAAAGTTCCAGCTGGAGTTAGAAACACTATGGCTCCTTCTCCAGCTTCCTCACCAGCAGCCATTTTGTGGCAGCATGCTGGCTGCCCAGCTGAGCCCCCACCTCACCGGACTAGCCCCTGAACCTTGTGCCAGCTCCCAACCCTCCCCAGCACATGCCAGAAAACTGGGCTTGTAGGTAAGTCTGAGCCTTGCTTGCTCCTGCATGTCTGCTGTCAGATCCTGTCAAGTGTTGTAAGTTTGATAAAGTCCAATGCTGACATCTCTTGCGTATCAGATATGAGAACTGGCTGCTACTGCAAACCAGATGGCATACTTTATTCACTCATTTACTTTAATTTTATTTTAAATATTTCTAGGCCATGTTGTCAGTCAAGAGGCTTTCAAGATGGTACAAACAACATTATTAAAATCAATAACAGTTAAAAATTAATATTACCAGAAATTAAAAACTAAAATTAATAACAGCAGCAATATAGGCATGCAGCAAAATTCCAAGCCAAAAGTAATAAACATTACATCAATCTAAATATTTTTTTTTTAAAAAATAGCAACAATAAGTGGTGAAAGATTACTTAATATGAATAGCAACAGTCTAGGGATTTAAAAAGTTCAGACCATAATTTAGAGAGAGATGTTGAAAGGGTGGCCAACATATTAAACATATTCAGCCTAAAGATTGGCTAAACTGAACAATCATAAGTAGGTGCTGAAAGCTTAACAGGCTAAATGCAAGATAGATAACTGTGGGATGGACAATGCCACAACTCAAAATGTCCTGTCTCTTAGAGCCACCAACCTAGATCAACCAGCAATGGCACAATAAACAGGGCATCAAAGGGTGATGCCGATAACCATATAGGACTTTTAAAGTTACAGCCAGCACTTTTAATTGTGCTGGAAGCAAAGTGGCTGCCATTGTGGATCTTCTGGGCCATTTATGCTTGGTAATTAGCAGCGCGTTCCAGGCTGAATTGCCCCACATTTTTTTTAAGTTTTTCATGGTGAAGCATCATTCAAGAAGTGACTGCGAAGCTGGCACATACCTGCTTCACATTACTTAAGAGCCCCTTTAACGTGAACTTTTGTGTTTGCTTTGCCGTCGCCGCGAAGAATCTCCTCAAGGAAACATGCAAAATCACAGCTGTGCATTAGCTATGCAATGGCTATGCAATGGCTATGCAAACTAGGCTATGCAAACAAGGAGTAGGTGAGTGGAATTTCTGCTTTTGCATCTGGACCGTGAATAGCCATTTTAACGGTCGCATTTAAAAAAGAGCTTTGAGTGAGCTTCAAAATTGATCCTACATAAATGGACCTTGAGATATACACACTGTATAGTGTTTGGGGTGTGTGGAATATTCACTCCTAATATGTGTTACATATTGTTACACATTGTATTACATGTGTTACATATTGTTCACTCCTAACACGTGTTACATATTGTTGCTGTATGCTTGATATTATTATATTTGGGTCATTAAGTTGACTGACTTGTATGAACTCAGTCTCTTCTTCATCTCTGCTTTATGCACACACAGTCAGATGCATCATTCAATGACATGCATAGGATCTTCCTGCTTTTTGTGCTGATGCAATAAGCAACTACTATTCAAGAAGTGATTGCAAGAACTGATCACAATGTTAGTATGGTTCTTGGGCAGTCACTGAAAGCACATGGGACATCTAAATAGTAAGTCTGAAATTTTTAAAACTTAATCTTAATTTTACTATGACCCTTTCAAAATGTGTGGGCTGCCATGAAAAACAGTGAAGCTATACAAATCAGACACATCTGAATTCACTCAAACACAACCAAAAACCTCCACAAATGATTGGCTCCCTTTCTCTCTAGTCAGTCTAGGACAGTGATGGCGAACCTTTTAGAGACCGAGTGCCCAAACTGCAACCCAAACCCCACTTATTTATCACTGAGTGCCAATGCGGCAATTTAACCTGAATACTGAGGTTTTAGTTTAGAAAAAACAACGCATACATTAACATCTTTTGCCTTAAAAGAAAAACACAATAACAGAGCTTTCAATGATACAAACAACTTTTTATTGAAAGGTAAAAGTTTGCATTTGGCATGCTTTTGAACAATTAATGTGATTTTTGTTGTTGTGTGCTTGCTGATAATTTGTCCACACTTGGCTCATAGTTTGTAAGTTTGAGAGCAACACATGCAGCACTCAGGTCATCTGTTACTCTGTTTCTGGTGACAGATTTGATATAATTCAAAGCTGAAAACAGCTGCTCACAAGCATAAGACGATCCAAACAAAGTAAGGAAAGCAATCCCAAGTGCTTTCATTGACTTAAAATTATTTGGCAGAGAATTCCACACTTTAAGGATTTCGTTTTCAGAACTAACTGTGCTATCCTTTGGCATCCCTTCTATCTTCTCAAGTGTTTCACGCAGGTCACAGAATTTCTTTTTCCAGATAGAGCTTTCTTGAAATTCTATTAGCTCCATTTCCAGATTTTCTAAATCTAACCAATGTAGGCAAGAAAGATCAAGTTCTTCAAATCTGGCTTTATCAGGAGAAGTAAGAAAATACAGGGTTGTCTCCATCTTACGGAGACACCCCCCCAAAAAAAAACCAGACTATGCAAACGGAGGCTGATCCCCCCCCACCCCTCTGGCTGAAGCAGACCCTTCCCTCTCCCACCTGCAAACTCCACCAGCAAACGACACCCCCCCCCAAAAAAGCCAGACTATGCAAACGGAGGCTGAAACCACCACCCCCCTCTGGCTGAAGCAGACCCTTCCCTCTCCCACCTGCAAACTCCACCGGCAAACAACACCCCCCAAAAAACCCAAACTATGCAAACGGAGGCTGAAACCCCCCCACCCTCTCTGGCTGAAGCAGACCCTTCCCTCTCCCACCTGCAAACTCCACCGGCAAACGACACCCCCCCAAAACCCAGACTATGCAAACGGAGGCTGAAACTCCCCCACCCCCTCTGGCTGAAGCAGACCCTTCCTTCTCCCACCTGCAAACTCCACCGGCAAACGACACTCCCCCCCCAAAACCCAGACTATGCAAATGGAGGCTGATTCCCCCTCCCAGCCATTTGAGCTTTACCACTCAAACCGCTGCGGGAGCTCTCTCTCTCTCTCTCTCTCTCTCTCGGCAGGCGGATGCCCTGGTGGGAGGGCTCGGGGAGGCGCATGCACACTCCGCGGGGCAGGCGACTCACGAGTAGGGAGGCGACTCACGAGTAGGTAGCCGGTGAGCGCCAAGTTTCACCAAGTGCAACCAAGCTGCTGCTGCCGGGCGTGGGAGGGCCTCCAGAGGCGGCAGGCAGGCAGGCAGCTCCTACCTCGGACCCAAAAAACTCCTGGGAACCACGAGGCACCCGGGAACCGCTACTAGGCTACAGTGGAGGTGGGCGGGGCAGAGCTGGAAAGGCCAGCGACTTGGAGGAAGAGCTAAGTCATGGCCTCAGCTCAGCGAGGGAGGGGCGAGGAGCAGCTGAGCCGGGGCGAGCTGGGCGTGCCGGCGAAAAGAGCGACGCGTGCGGGAAATGGCACGCGTGCCATAGGTTCGCCAACACGGGTCTAGGATATTACAATTGTCTACCAATTACCAATTACTACCAATTACTACCAAGTACCAATTACTACCAAGTGGTCCAGTGTCACAGGCTCCTCTCTTTTCTAGAAAGGTTATCCATTAGGACAATCAAGGTGATTTCATTCCCCAAACCAGGACTGAAACTGGGCTGAATTACTTATTTCTAACATTTGACTTCCCACAGACCAGCCCAATCAGTTCTAGCAGCTGCTTACAAAATAGGGTTGGATCTGACCAAATTCACTGTTGTTAAGTCTTTTCACTCAATCTAATTCCCTTTTTTACTATAGCCCTCAATGCACATATGTCACAGGATCTCCAGCATAGCCTTTTTGGTGATCAAAGGGGGTCCTTCTTTTTGCTCTGGCAGAAAAAGTGGTTGGATCCAACCCAATAACCACAATAAAGAAACAGTATAAAATTAATACTTTGTCATAAAGATTCTAAAAACATCTGTAGACAAATTAACCAACTGTTAATAAGATCACTTCAAATTCAGGATCCCAGTTTTCTCTCAATATTAATTTTTTTTAAAGAAAAGAAGGGCATGGTTATTGAAGTTAGTAGGACACTGTCAAACATTGACAGATGCTGCAAAATTTTTGAGAGCCAAACGATATCAACAAGGATAAGATACTGAGAGAATACTTTATGAACAACAGTCAGAGAATATTTTGAAAATATTTGCAGAATGTGTGTGTGGGGGAGGAGGTTTTGATGAATGTCATTACATCTAATTGTGAACATGGCCAAAATGAGGAGGGGTTTTTCTACAAACCTGCAAACCCGCCAAGTTTCCAGAAAGATACAAAAAGGTTTTTAAAAAGGACAAGGAAGTTTTTCCAAAATGAAGAATGCCAAGATCTCAGGAAAACTCATAAGGTCACAACTGGAGCTATGGGATTTCCTAGCAACTGAGGAACTAGAGTCTGGGCTTGGGCAGCTTCTACCTGTCTGTCTGAAGAAGGCAGCAGAGACATTAAAAATGGGAGACATTAAAAATGGAGGAGACTGTGGGAGAGAGAAAGCAGTTAAAAAGAAGGAATGAAAATGGGGGTGGAAGGAAGAAAAAGTTGTTGGGGGGCAGGATGGTAGGATTTCTCCTTTACAACATCGAGCTAAACTTTTACAATGCTGGATTTATTCCCAGACTGTCATAAGTATGACAAATGTAAGGAAAGGTTTGTTTTTCTACCATCCTCACAAACCACTCTTTGCATCTAAAAATGTTGACACAAGCCAACCCGCCCCATTAAACTCAATAGGACAGCCACTTGTATGAAAAAGATATACGTTTACTTTAGACCTCTTATGTCTAGATCACCTTATCAGGAAGATCACAATTTTAACTGCTAGCAAAAGGCACAAAACATTCAGTAACAGAATTCCAACTGGCATACTCGCAATTTTCTGATCATTTTGTGCTCTATTAACACTTCTTCAACAGTCAGCTCTAGGACCTTCTTCTGACTTTTCCATTTTAAGCTAAAGGCCACATATTCCAAACAGAGAAGATCCTAAATGGCATAAAATTGTAATGC
The DNA here is from genome assembly GCF_029931775.1 of Euleptes europaea. Taxonomy (NCBI): domain Eukaryota; kingdom Metazoa; phylum Chordata; class Lepidosauria; order Squamata; family Sphaerodactylidae; genus Euleptes; species Euleptes europaea. Next base: position 61,239,798 of record NC_079314.1, read on the forward strand.
AAATGGGGGTTTCAGATCATAATACTTTTGTGTAGCATCATACGATCTTCACCAAATATTTTTTAAGTGCATATATGAATGTGTGTGCAGATATATAAGAAAATGACCAGGCAGACGTGCCCAGAGAGCCAGATAATTGTGAGATGAATAATCCCCTCCCTCGCTAATTTGGACTGTTTCAAATTTCCAGAAATGCCTTGATTTAGCAGCTCTAATATAAGTTGTTATACCCAGTGCAAACATGCAAGTCTGTATGAGCAGGTAGCCATGTGTCAGCCCCTACACAAATCTGATGGAGAACCACAAAACTCTCTGTTGTGACCAATTTGTTTACTTGTGCTTGAAAAGAAATGACACTTGAGATTGCAAAGCTACAACGTATGGATCAGCCCACTCTGGAACTCCTATGCTTCATAAAGTTTAAACTTTGATGATCCAGCAAAATTGGGGAGGATACCACCAGTTACGGTTAGATTTTTTTTTTTTTTTGCCAAAACTGAAATCTCTAAGGGAAAGCTTACTGCAGATTTGGGTTTACTTTTAGTACATGTTGAACCACAATATTCCATTCCTGGCTACATTCACTGGTGTTGGCAGACATTATCTAGCTAGCCAAGAGTCTAGGTGTGCATCCACTCAGCTATACTTTGTCATTATGTAAATGCAGCACTAAAGAAGGGGCACTTGACTTCGGTAGTGTTCTGGGGGGAAAGGGGGAGGAATCTGCCTATTTAGTAATGATTGCATGCTAAATCTTATTTCATGTGGTACTATGAGATAAAGACATTATCCCAAAATGAAAAAGCGTACCTGCACACAACAGCTTGTTTCATTTCGAGCTAACTGCTTAGCCGTAACATTTGTGCATTAGCTAAATAACATCTCAAGGGGAGCTTGAGATACAACCTTGATGTCCACTGATTGTATATGTGTGAGTTTGTGCTCTCAAAGGATGATCCCTAAAACACTCCCTGCTGGAAGCTTTTGTGCATATCGTAAAAAGAACCGTTGCAGTGCCAATTGAGCCAATACTGTATACTTGCCATTTTTTAAAAAAAGATTTCATATCACTTGATTATGTTAAATAGGAATGTTTGAAATTTAAACTGAATTACATCAAAATGCCACTGCAGTTGCTACTAACATCAGTCCTTTCTGATGGATGGTTTTATGTGACAGCATATATTGCTGGAGATGTTGAGAGAACCTAAGTTTAAAGAAAACCTGAAGACATACTATAGTTCAGCACAAGTATATGCTTATGTTAATCGGGTAAAAAACCTTTTAAGATCATCAGCTTTTTGCTCTGTTTCAAAAGCTAAGCAAGAATAGAGAAACATATGAAGCTGCCTTATACTGAATTAGACCCTTGGTCCATCGAAGTCAGTATTGTCTACTCAGACCGGCAGCAGCTCTCCATGGTCTCAGGGAGAGGTCTTTCATATCACCTACTTGCCTGGCTCCTTTCACTGGAGATGCCAGGAATTGAACCTGGGACCTTCTGCATGCCAAGCAGATACCCCACTACTGAGCCACAGCCCCTCCCCATAAAGAACTGGTTGTGTATCACTGATGATGGTGCCTTCAGTGGCAGAGAGAGAATGTTGCTGCATGTAACTCACCTTTGAAGCTCACCTTTCCAAGCATGACAGAATAAACTTTGTTGGTGGCTGTACCCAGAAATCTAATCTTAGGAAACCTGTATTTAGCTGATCCAGAGGTTGTACATATGCACAAGGGCTCTGATGCACTCGGTAAGTTCCTGCCTTTGTAAGGACTTCCGGTGAAGTACAGTATCAGGACTGACATAACATGCAAAGCTCCACAGCTCATGCACCCGCCGGGCTGGTTTCCTAAAAAGCAATTGCTAGGGTGGCATCATCCAAAAAGATGCTACCCGAATCAATGACTACTAGCCAACTAATGGGAACTCTGATAGTCATGGCAGCAAACCTCTGAATACCAGTGATAGGAGGCAGCATGAAGGGAAAGGCTCGACTTCTGTGCTGTTTGCTGGCCCTCCAGGGTAACTGGTTGGCAGTTGTGTGAAACAGGATGCTGGACTAGATGGACCACAGGTCTGATCCAGCAGTGCTCTTCTTAGGTTCTTATCAGCCATGCTGAGATATTTGTTTTCAAGTGGATATGGTAAATCCTGTGTGTGTGTGTGTGTGTGTGTGTGTGTGTTAAGTGCCGTCAAGTTGCTTCCGACTCATGGAGACCCTATGAATGAAAGTCCTCCTATCTTTGACAGCCCTGTTCAGATCCTGCAAATTGAAGGCCGTGGCTTCCTTTATTGGTAAATACCTTAATTGGTAAATACCTTTATTGGTAAATCCTATATGCCACAAAAAAGCAGACAGATTAAGAGAGAGATTCTGGGCAATCAGAAGCCCTAATTGTATATCGCTGCCACAGACCATAAAAGATACTCAGATTAGCATTATAATGTGCAGACCAGTAGATGTAATCAACTCCCAGTGAAAATAATGGAGAATGCACAATCCCACACTACTTCTGCAATGCAAGAAATGGTGGGTTGCACCCCGTATCGTTGTAGTCAAGACTAAAAGCATGGACTAAGACATAACAATTATGTAATGAAAGCTCAGGAATGTGCAGGTTGCTATTGTACTTTATTATACTCACACACTGAAATATTTAAAAATGTATAGATTTAAAATAATAAAGAAAATCCTTTTTTACATTTTGCTTTGAATTTTTATGCTGAATTTTACTGAAGCACACTTCTTAAAATCAGTCTTTAGTATCCATTTTTATCAAATTATAATCTTTTATTACTTAATAATAGAGGAGCAGAAGCTTTTTAAGCACATAACAACTGTGACATTTTGATGGAATTTAGTTGGAGTAATATTTTTATCAAATCATATATTTCTTTTTTCTTTCCCCCTGAAATACCATTTATTAATACATTATCTACAATTCTGAGCTACAGAATAGTAAAGAAAATGTCATCCTAAAAACACCTGCCCCACCCCTCCTTGAAAACACAAGTCAATCACAACGCACTAGACTAACTAGTGACACTGTTTTAGAAATAAGATGATTTCACATAAACATTATGAGATGTTGAATTTGGAAAATCAATTTCCAGGGCAGCATATCTTCAGTTACATCTACTTACACCCTGTTACAAGTTGTGCTTTAATTTGCAAGACACTGTGTAATCTTCATTGGGCTATGTTCTCACAATAGTACTCAGGGTCAGCTATAATTTTATTGTAATTTCGTCCTGGTAACCTACCAATAGAAAGCTCAAGCCATCAGTGCAATTTGTGGGGTTGGAAATTTTCAGATGTGGGGAAATGGTTCCCATGGCCCTGAATTTGGGCATGATAGAACAAACAAGTATGTTATTCCCTATTCCTATTCCTGCAATACAAGGAACAGGTTTGAGGAAAATACTCAGATTGGCTGGATATTTAAATCCCGAGCAGTTACAGCAAACACTGTAGTACACCGAATGACATAATAACAACCTAGGCTACCTTGTCATTCTTGCAATCAAACACAGGCATACACGAAGACTTTCCCAATCTCGACTCAACGCATTGTGTGTGATGTAGAAATCATTAATACTAAGGATCATATTGGCAGGGAGCGCTTGTGCAACCCCTTTCAGGCAAAAGATATATCTAGGCCAACTAACCAAATACATCTTTGCATGCAACGGTGAACATCCAGTGAACAGTGAACATTAGCGGATGCCAGATGTACACTCAGATGTGCTGAAAGAAGTACAATCGCTCTTCCTAGACATCTACAGCACTCCCCCTGCTAAATCCTGCCATACTTCGATTGATACAAAAGGATGATGGCAGCAGCCCAGCAAAAGGTACTTCCAGTTTCAGAAAACCCTCTAGTATATATTTGGATTATCATATAGGTTACAACGGTTTTGGATTAATAGTCTGTCTTGGACTAGTCTGTTTAGCAGGTATTGTCCCAAGGGCAATTTTACAGCCCTATATGTACACGGTTTCTGATTCTAGGAGGGCCTTACAATAATGTAATCTAAATAAATCTCTTAATCTTGGATTTTATTACCTCTTCAACTAATTCAAGAGGGTAGCTGTGTTAGTCTGTTGCAGCCAAAATAATGAGTCTTGTAGCCCCTGAGATACAAAAAAAGACATTATGACTTAAGTTATTGAGAGCCAGAGCCCACTTCAGATGCATGGAAGTTTTTTGTTCTTGTTAAGGATCCTCTTTGTTGCTGTGGGTTCATCCAGTATGTTGGAATTAATAATCATTTTTGACACGTTGATATGTCATTTATCTGCCAAACATTTTGTGATGTTGGTTAGGCTGAGAGGTACTGACTTGACCAAGGCCCTCTCCTAAGCTTTAAAACTAAGAACTAAACCTGGCTCACATTCAACATCTACTCAAGTTCAGTTCTATGCACAGTGGCTCTCATATGATAAAATGAGATTGTTCTTTGAATTGCTTTTGCGTTGTTCAACCAGAGGGGAAAGTCATTAATCCTTGCTTCTCTTCATTTGAGATTTTATGTGCTCCTGTATTTACTCCTAAATTATGCCACTTTTGTCTGTATGACCAAATGTTCTTTACAAGAAAAAATTAATATAATCAGTTATTTTCTTAGCTAAATTACCTTCCTGTTTTGGGAGTAAATGGAAATAAATCAAAGCATTAGTAGAAGTTATAAGTAGTAGAAGAAGAAGAGTTGGTTTTTATATGCCAACTTTCTCTACCACTTGAGGAATCAAACCAGCTTACAATCACCTTCCCCTCCCCACAACAGACACCCTGTGAGGTAGGTGGGGCTGAGAGAACTCTGAGACTAGTCCTGGGTCACCCAGCTGGCTTCATGTGTAGGAGCGGGGAAACAAATCCAGTTCACCAGATCAGTCCACTGCTCCAAACTACTGCTCTTAATCTGAGATGGTACCTGAACATGAGAGCTAATCATTAGGAATAGAGTATCTCTGGGTACTTGCAGACCACAGAGCTACTCATTACAAAATAGCCATAAGGTGTTTCCCCACATAGTAAAAAAAAGGCGGGGGGGGGGGTGGATCATGGATCCAAGGCCTGGCACCTCTCTACAAATTATCCTAAACTCTCTACAAATTATCCAAATTGTCCCCCCTCCTTTTTGCTCCATCTTCTACATTGTATAGGCAAATTATTTAGCCCTCCATGAATATTGTACGTGATTTGTATTTGCTTTTTTTACTGTGGCAAAAATAATTGTCCTTGGGCATGTAACTGTGAAAAAAATCCCACTATTGCATTTAGACAAATTCCAGGGTTTTGTTAATTTCTGAATGACATTTGTGCATAGCAGTGGTATCCTTCCATATGTATATATTCTGAAGAATTCCAGTGTAGCAATTTTGGCACAGCTAATTTAATAGCCCTCAGCAGTACCTTTCAATGGTTGTACGCTCACTTTCTTTACATAATACAACAGACAGAATACAATTCTTCCAGTGTTGTGTGCAAATATTCATGATTGGGAGTTGTAATGGATACAAAATTCTATACATGACCCAGAGTTTTGGCAATTATTAGATTAGGGCCTTTCTCATCTGTACAGTAATATTAAAATGCCATGTGACAGAAGAAGACCACAAGAATACGACAGATTTTAACAAGAAGAAGCTAACTTTGCATTATTTTCCATTATTCTTACTCCCTTTGTCGTGGAATGGAGCCATGCTGTGCCATTCTGTTCTGGGTATCAGAGCATGAGCTTGATACACTGGCATTTGAATGCCTCATATTCTGAAATGTATAATGGTTGTACTTGATTTCTTTCACCTCTTGGTTTTTAGCATTTTGATAGGCAAGTGCCACTTCACCTCTAAGGATCTCTGCTGACCTTTAGCACAGTGGGGTAGTTTTAGTGATGGATTTATTCTTATGGTCTCTGCTATCCTGGATGGAGGTGGTATATGAAAGCAAATGTCCTGCATATTCACTATAGCACTCTGAATATTGCCTTTCGCTAATATTTCTGTCAGCTGCCAGACAGAACTGGTAAAAACAGTGTGCTTACGAAGTAAAAAAGAGCAAACTATTCTGAACCTTCAGTGATATTAAAAACACACAGTTAGTACTGTATTGCTAATGTTGCCCCTCATGCTGACACATTACAGAAAACTTTGCATTGATAAAACCACAGCCATTTAAAGCATGGGCACAGGTGGTATTCAGGAGAAAGGATTCAATGTCAAATTCTGGGAATTTTTTTTGAAGCTATAGGAATTGTAAATGTAGGAGAAAAAAGTGACATATATTCAATATTTTAATTCAAACCTAAATTTTACTATTTTAAACACTAGAATTGTACTGTGTATATATAATCCTCATGTAATCCTATGCAGAGTTGATTTCAGTGGTGTAGATTACAGTAACTGTACCTAGGATTACATTGAAAACCATTATTTCTAATGTTAGAAATAGATATGTAAACTGCCACGTGCTAAGTAATCAAATATAATTTAGTTTTTGACAGTTAGGAACAAAGTGATTAAACATTATTTTTTTAGGTTTCTATCCTATCCTTCTAGTTTTTTTCAGCATCTTCCAGCATTAAAAATAAAACTGAAAGACTGAAACAACATATATGACACAAGCAACAGATCTGCCACAAAACCATACAAAAGCAGCACAAGGATCCCATAATTTAAAAACTACCAGAGAATTTGAAAAGAGCAACGGTAATAATGGCGATTACAAATAAAAGACATTTTGAGGCAGAAGTTGAAAACTCAGCGGGGCGGGGGGGGCAACATCAGGCTGAAGCTTTGCATTTGAAGCAAATATTACCATCTAAAGGTTGAGAACTCTGATTATTTAGTAATCGTCTAAAATTATCTAATGGCACCATGGTCTCAATCCCAACAAAAATAAAGTGTTTGCGTGGGTTCCTTCAAGGGACTATGACAGATGTAGCCTCAGAGTGGTCCACAGCCGATGCCTTGCCAGATTTGTTGCCTAAAGGACTTTATGAAGAAGTGCCACTCATCACTGGCTATCATAATCAAATATATTGATAGATTGGAGCCACTTTGGAGCCACTTACTCCCAGATAAGCACTTAACATTCTATTTGGTTTACTGGTGCAGTCTCTGGGGGGCATGGAATGGAAAATACCATGCAGCTCCACCTAAGCCTGACCCCTTAGATAGGGTTACAACTCCTAAGTCTCATAAAACTCCACAGTAGAGAGGCATCTGCTGGATCATTCCCTCAGGGAGACTCTCCAGTGACTGAACCGGGTGGCGTGTTCAGCTCATGCAACACCCAGAGCTGAATCAGTTCTCTTGTCCCCTTTTACCTTCTTGGTTTTTATACTCTGTATTAGCAAAGAGGTGGCTCCCAACTCACTATCAGTGGAAGCGTGGCTCTTCTGGCCTTGATTTATTTTCCTCCTCTCAAGCCATGGGTGCCACGGTGCCCACCCACAGTCTTGAAAGGCAAACTGTGTCACAGTGACTTTCGAAACACTATCATAATTCACATTTATTTCCACAATCAGATTCAGTACTGGAAGATTCATCACCGCTGTATGTTAACCTTGAGCTTCATGAACTTCAGGGAATGAAAGGTTTCCATACGTTGAAATATGTTGCTCCATCCTATTACATGGTAGCTTGATAGCATGCATTTTCAAACATTCGTTGTCTCTTTCACATGATACAGAAAATGAAATAATAGAAGCCAAAAGAGAAGAAACAGGGGTCAGCGGCTGTGTGGTAAAAAGGCCCTACCCTGTTGCAGAAGTCTCTCAAGTCTACACTGGCAGCAGCTTTCTAGGGTCTCTGACCGAGGTCTTTCACATCACCTACTACCTGATCCTTTCAATTGCACATGCTGGGGACTGAATCTGGGACCTAGATGCTCTACCACTGAGCTACAGCCCCATTCCTGTGGATAGGATAAAAAAGACTCCTTTTTTCCATCCACCTATTCCTCCCTTACTTAACTTCAGTAACTGCTGCTTAGCTTCCATTTTTTAAAATTACCTATTCTTTGTATCAAACTTTTAAAAACTAAATTCTACTACTTGTATTAGTAGGTGCCTGTAACTTAGAAGGCTTGATCTGGTGTACCTGTGCATACCACAGTCGAGTGTCATGACTGAAATACTCCTGAGCTCTTAAAGGATGGTTCAGAGAACAATATTTTATGTGCAGCTTGGATGTCTTTGACTGTCAGTACCGATCCTGATGCAGGCTTGGTCAGACCTGAAACAGAACAATGTTGCCACCTACAACAGCTCCTGTTATTTCCTCTGCTCTTGTCCTCATAATTATTGCTACTCCTATTTGGACCCCATTTTTGGTTCTACTGTATCTATCACAACTAAGAGTTTTTTTCACAGTTTCTGCTGCATAGGCAAAACTGACTTTTTTTTAAAAAAGGGGGGGAGATGTATAAGAAACTACTTCAAAGCAACTTATTTCTTTCTGATACTGTTGTCACAATATTCAGCTCTAGTTTTTATGTTCAGATACAGCCTTGTAACACTTCCTGCCATTAAAAAAAAAGACATCTTTTTATTCTGCTTCCTGCAAGGGCATGTTCGTGTTTTTGAGCGTATTGGCAATGGAAAGCGTTCATGCTGATTTTGAAGCTTAGATACTGCTTCTCATCGTTTCACTGTTTGTTTCTTCTACAAGTGTTAAGAACCCTCCTAGTGAGAGCCATCCCATTTTCAAATTCTTCCTATTTAAGAATCTGAATGCTGCTGGTCTCTTGAGCAAAATTCAGCCAATGAATATATGTGAAACAAAACTAAATTTACTCCAAGCCCTGCAGCTACGTCTTTAACCCTCACAAATGAAAACACAAGCAACATGGATTTCAGTCACTGAATGGAACACATAGTTCTAGTTATATGCTATTTATTGGACAGTTGTTTATCTTTCCTGTGTCCTGCATGTGTATCTTACTCTGTGTACCATAAATAAGAATCTTCAGAAAAAGGCATCCATCAAATTTATATTTTAAAAAGGAATAACATCACTGAAATTATTATTTGCATATTCATAGTCTTCCCACAGGCATAAGCACCAGTATTCTCTCTTCAAAGTAATGTGTTAATGATACATAAAAACAAATATTTAGCAGAGTGGCTTGATGAGAAACCTATGTAACACAATTCTACTTCTGTTCAGTTTGTTATTTGGAATTTGCCAGTCAGCATAGTTGCTAAAAATTGTTATGGCACACATAAAATCTCTACTTGCTTGAGGCATTAGGCTACAAATATAAATACCATGAATACATTCTGCATTTTTTCTTCCTTTCTCATTTTATCCCTATATCCAAAGCTTACTGGATTAAAACAGTACTGGCCTGTTCTAAAGGGGACTGGCTCAGTAGAAGTGTTGACTTCCTTTATACTGACCATGTAGTCCACAAAATAAGTTCTTCTAACACGAATAGTTCATGGAAACTCCTTCCACTCCAGTTTCCATTTACTTTAGGTTTATGTTTACTTATGATCAGTTCTCTTCTCTGCAAGGAACACAAATAGAAATGAAGTCAAAGCAGAGACTGATGGTAGGGCTGTCGATTTGGTTTGGCCCGAACCAAAAAACAGCCAAATTTCCCCTGAATCGGCGGTTTTTCGGTTCGGATTGAACCGAACTCAAAAAAGGGGGGGGAAACGGGGAGCCGAATTCGGCGAGTTCGGGGTGTTCCCAAATAAATTCGGCAAATTCTGAAGGCGCGCAGGGAGCCCTTTAAACAGATCTGCGCCTCCCAGCTGGCCCGAATTTCGGGGATCTGAAGCGAGGGAGTTCTGACTTCGGCACGGCCCAAATCAAAACGGGCCGAATTTTGCCGAATCCGAATTTTACCCAAAAAAATTTTCAACAGCCCTAACTGATGGGACAAGTAGTTCCCTAAAGCAAGAGAAATAAGTTATATTCCCGTATACAGTTCCAGGAGAAAAGATAGAGTTCAGGGTCTCTGTCTCAAGTGAAAGAATGTAGGTTCACCAACTGTAGGCTTGGATTCAGCCCAGTTTTCTACCAAAGTAAGGAACTTCTACCAGCAGGAGGATGATTTTTACTTGTTCTCCCATTGCAGATGACTACTTCATCCTCCATCTCATTGCTGAAGATCCCTTGTCCCCAGGAACAGCATTTTGTGGGGTTCAGTAGCCTGCAGCAAGAAGAGGGAGTCAGTAAAGTTATACAGAGCTCTTGGCAGAGCTCACCTGATAGTACTTGAGATTCACCAAGGTCTTCTAATATCTTAGCCTCCATGCTAGTTTTCCAACTGCACTGACAAAATTATAGATCTTTATCTCTGTAAAAGAGGTGGGCAACCCTACTTCTTGCCAGCCTGAACCGGTTATCCTCATTCTTAAGCCGTTTTCAAAAAGCAGACCTCCACTAAAAGCTACCTTTTAAATTAGCGCAGCTTCAGAAGAGGTCTGCAATTTAGTATGAAAGTTACTGTTATATACATAAGCCCCTTAAAGGGGCCTGTGAATTACAACCCTAAACACAGACATATATATATAGAGTCATATCATGCAGCCTACAGAACTCTATTTAAAAAAAAAAAAGTTAAAAAAATATGTAATTGCCTGACCCAAGTTTCTTGAGTAATGACTAATTCTTAATTACTTCATTAAACTTTGAGTCAGGGCAGATTATAACATGCAGTAAGAAAGAGAAAATGCCTATTAACCTTAGTAAAACCTGATTGTTTTCAGCATACTGAAAAAGCAAACATCCCACAAGGTCATGCTTAAGAAATAATGTATTTATATTTTTATACATGTAAACTTTGCCTGATCTTGTCAGATCTCAGAAGCTAAGTAGGGTCAGCCCTGCTTAGTATTTGGATGGGAGACCACCAAGGAATACTAGGGTTGCTGTGCAGAGGAAGGCACTGGCAAATAACCTCTGTTAGTCTCTTGCCATGAAAACCCCAAAAAGGGGTCGCCATAAGTCGGATGCGACTTGACAGCACTTTACACACGCACACACAAACTTTTTAAAAATATCAGGAACCATGTGTTCTATGACCAGAGTATTCAGACTCCTGTATCTTAAGCTTATGGTACATGGAGGTACACTGCATTCCTTAAATGGGCCTCACTCCTTAAGTACGTGTATTTAAGAATGAGCATAAATAAACCAGCAAGAACAAAAACACAGAAGAAATCATAATGCTACTTATTTTAAAAAGGAATTTTGAATTCAGCAACAGAAAGGTAAACCAGACAAATTATTCCCTCAAACTGTATGAAAGACAACAGCCCATAACTTATCTTTAATTGGCATTATAGTTGGTATACGTTCATAAACATTATATGAAGCCAGGTTAATCTTCAGAGAATGAAATCTGCTTCAGCTGCAGACAATTTCTCTGCGTTTGAAGAAATTAAAAGTGTGTTCTTGCAATTTAGTCTTCCTAAGCAGACATCCTGCTTCTCTATGGTGGATGTCAAAACCTGCCGTCTGTAACTGAGTCAACTCCAAGTTTGTGTATCCTGGTCCAGTCTGCCTTTCCATCAGGCAGTACATGTGGAAATGAAAAAGTAGCTCTCTAATTAATCAAAGTCAGATCTGCCTGAACGCCTGGAGTTGCTGCTGATCCTTGTCCCAGCTTCTCCCATGTTCTCTCTATATGTTTTTACCTTGAAAACTTCTGCTCTGAGCTGGGAATGCCTGAAGGGCTTGCACGGTAAGTCAATGTGAAATTATCTCAGCAGGAAGAAGTTGCTTTTCAGTTTAAATGATTTAAGGCAGCAATTTTTCACACTCTCAAACTCTGACAAACGCACAGATTGCCTCTCATGTTTGACTTCAAAATATTCAAAGAAAAGCTATTTTTATTAAAAACACTCTAGAGAAAATTGTATGTCACTTGTTCTCTGATATAACTTCATTTCTCCTGACAGTGACAATTTTCACCTCAGTACAATTTCTTTATTTTTTCCAAAGCTAATTCTGCTTAATATTAGTATTTATACAAACTCATATCAACTTGTCTCTGTGAAACGTTCAGGGGTGTCAGGTAAATGTTGCTCACTGTCAATCATCTTCTTTGGCACTCAAAAGGATCAATAGATTAAAAACTGAAGCTAGTTGCTTGGGATATGAGTGTTTTATTTGTAATGGAGAACTTAACAAATGCTCATTTTACTTGACAAAACGTGTCCTAGAAACTAGGGAAAATTCAAAAAACTTGCAGGCACCGCCTGGAATAAAAGACTTTGAAAAAGTTTCTGACTGGAAATCTGTGAGCTGGATCTTTAGGTGAAAAATGTTTTGCCTTATGCTGCTTACTTGTTAAGAATTCTATAAATGTCATCTTGCACTACATTTGCTTTATTATAAAATGCAATAGTGCAGAAACATCACATTACAGTCATTTTAAACCAGAATGTATGTTGCATATTTTTAGGATGTGTGTACAATGCCACTGTACCTCAGTGAAATCAACCTCAGTAGGGACTGCAATGACAGAAGATGTAATGTAACAGAGACATTTGAAATCTTGAAGTTTTGACACAGTAAAGATATGTCAATACTTAGAAAGATATCTGTGACCTCAAAACATTCTCCTGGCCTCGTTAGGTTTTCCAAGAAAGGAAATATTCAGTCATGAGTATGCATGTACCTAACGTCCCGTAACTTTGGACAGAACTTTTTATAATGCACAGACGAGAAAGTAATTATTGATAAATACATTTGATATATTTACAATGACAGTATGCAAATTAAATAGACAGCTTGCCTCAAAAGGGTGTTATGGCTATATAACAAATATGTCATTCATCATCTGACAGATATTTAATTTCAAAGCCAAGCTGCATATATTTTTATTTGATTGTCCTGCACGTCATGGCAATTAAGGCAGAATTTACAACATTACTGTACCTAGTACCAGTTAAAATGAAGGACATCAAATATGGAAGTATGCTTTGGGAAACTGATCTAGCTTAAAAGAGTGGCATAGACAGTCTGCAAGACAAATGCGATTAAATGTGATAAAGTATCAGGATTTTTTTCCTATCAAATTTTTCAGTATGTTTTTTGTAACCAGAAGTCATTACTGTGAGCAATCACTCAGTCTGTTTGTATGTTTTAGTTACTGTAATGGATACATCTATAACATTCATAGTTGTGATTTTTTTGGGATAAATCATCAGTAGCATCATTAGGTTAACCCCACATGAAACATTATTTCCGTAGCTGAAAGAGACACCTGTAGTGATGCTAATACACAATAGTTATGTGATGCTGAATCAGAGAAGAGACTATTCAGTGGATGCTACTTTGACCTCTCTTTTCAGTGCATCAAATTAACTTTCTTAATAACACAGCAGAATTTTCACTGTGAAAATTTAAAAGAGTACTAAGTACGGACAGCCTCATGTTCTTCAAATGATCATTTAATATAGGTTTTCACTTATAGGAGAGTGTCATCTAATAAGCTATTACAAGATATGCCTTCCACTTATAAATGCTAACCAAACTTTATTTCCTTGTTACTTGCAAAGGTGTTAAGAAATAATATCAAGTCATTTAAAAGCTCACACCAGAGAAATTGGTGTCCAATTAAAGGAATGCTTTGCCTTAGATACTCGGCACTAATGGTCATTTAAAAACAAACACATTTTATTATCTTATATAGCATTTTGAACAGGAATAGACAATTTCCAATTTCAGAATTTGTATTAAAAAGCACTCAGGATGCTTATTAAATTATACCAATTGCCTAATGCTTATTAATGAAAAGTTTGGTTGACAGAAAAAATATTATTCAGTGAATAAAGTATTTCATCCACTGTTTGCACATGCAGCATGCATAACTTGTTTCCTACATGCTGTGCATCGTCTAAAAATATGATCCATTTCTCAGTTTACTCTAGATAGAAAAACAGGTCAAAATACTTTTCCTCAGCTCAATTTTCTCCAAATTAATTTCTCTCTCTCTCTGATTCTCCCTTAAGTGGTAGAGAAAGTCAGCATATAAAAACCAACTCTTCTTCTTTCTTTCACTTTTTGCCCACAACTTCCTCCTCACAATCCCTAGCCCTCCCAGTACTTGTTTAATTGCTCAAGAAATGTGTAATGGGTGTTTATTTCAAATTTTACACAGATATATATGTATCTCATATTACAAATGGACAGAGAACTGGAATAACTGGACTTTTCTCAGTCTTTTTACACTTGCATTAATCTGTACATGTACAAATTGTTCAGTTATCCACTTTCAGCAGTCATAGGCTAGCCTAAATATTTTTTAAATTTCGTTAAGAATTTATCTGGACTTTTTCAATATGAAGTATGGCAAGTAATCAAACTCAGTGATAAAAGCAGGAGACAGGAACTCTGCATCAGTGAATGTTTCTGTTGGCAAGAATTGACAATTTTATAAAAGAAAAACAAACACAGAGGCAGTGCATTTTAAAGAAAGAAATCAGCTTCACCTCATTACACTTCCTGAAAAAATATAAATCAGTATTGATATTGCTAAGCTTCATGGCAGAAGAGACAAATGCACTTTTAACCACAGCTGTTCAATGCCTCTGCGTCAAGTTTACTGTTATCTTAACAGCTAATCATAATAAAAATTCCCTGTGAAATAATTATCCCTAAAACAATCAAGACAATATATCTCTATAAAAGAGAGGATCGATTTAACAACAAACACTTGATTTATCTTTATTGATTAGAGAGGGTTCCATGTAATTTTAGTGAATTATGTCTGCCTTTCATTTCCCAGCAGAAATTTTTCTTGTGATGATCAAAAGACAGATCACAAACTACTACATGATCTTTTGTGTGCTACCCACATAATATCAAACTAATTACCTTTCAAAGCAACACTGATGTGAGAATGGACACAGAATAATTTCTTCTTTATACTTGGTACCTTGCTGCAAATTTCACAGGACAGAGCTTATAACACTTACCTAAGAGCCTGACGTGTTATCTTCTCAATTCATTAATACAGAAATCAGGAATGCACTAAGAGTCGGTGTTAAAGGAACAAATCCAAGATGATCTTAGGAGAGAAGAATCAGAAAGATTAAGAAAGTAATATGATTTTTTTCTTAAATAGGAGTAATTTCAAGGGAGCCGTTAACTCTACAATGCCTGAAACTTTTTAACAGTAGAAAAAGTCAAGACTAACTGAATGAGACAGATATAAAGACAATTTGATGAGGCTGAATTTTTGATATCATTGCTGGTACATTATACTTGAGGACTAATTGGAGCTGAAAAGGCTAGATATTTTATCAGCCCAATGTACATTAGTTCCAGTCAACATCTTGTCTTGTGCATTTTTAATCTTTTACAATAGCGATAAAAAGTCTAACTTTAATAGCATTAGGACACATGAGGCCATCTGGTCACATTAGATCACTTAAAGCATCTTTCGTACAAAAGAGTGTTTAATTGGTCATATTTTCAGGCAGCAACCAATCTGTATGTTTGCTGATTTGAAATATGCTTGATTGGGTTCACAGACATCATTTGAATGATCATGAATTCAGCCTTGCGTTGCCTTCACAGACAAGTACTGAAAACAAAGATTAAAAGCAATTAATTACTCAGTACACCTAGGCTTCTTATTCCTTGGAAAAGTGAGATCCCTTTTTCATATTCTTAGGGAATACACAATTTTTCCACATTTAAATAATCTTCTTGCTGAATCAAGGAAGTCATAATGGATGTTTAAACCTCGTATGATAAGGAGCTGGCTATGCCTTGGCATTTTATTATTTTGCCTCACATATTCTGATTAATGCATTAGCGTTCAAGGTGGATTTATTGGTTGTGATCTGGCTTAATATAAATAATCAAAATTCATCTCATTTTTTAGGGAGAGAGGAATTTTAATAACAAGTCAATAATTATAAACTTTTAAAAAAATCCAAAATGCGTTAGCATATTTTTCTATATCATAATCATAATAAACCTTTAATGGCATATATGTTTTTCTATATGCTATCCCAACAACAGGAACAACTTTTGTGTTCTTTTCAAAAAATAATTCAGAATGGATCAAATGAGGTAAATAGCAGTGATATTCTTTGCTTAGAAGAGCTTGCATAATAAAAAGGCAGAAACTCATTGATTTATATTTACAGTGGGTACACGTAGCCTGATTATGACGAAAGAAGCTTTTCTATTCTCCAATAAAAATGAAGCACATGATCTAGCCAACATTAGGCACATTTAAATCCCACTGACTTCAATGAGACATTCGTAATGCTCCCACCAAAATCAGTGGGGCTTAAAAATGAACTTTGATTGGATCATGTTTTAAAATTTTAATCAATTTTATTTTAATTTGTCTCAAACACTGTTCATTGCTCACTAAAAAGACATGAAAAAGTACTGTATCCATAGAGATAATGTTAATAGTAAAATTACTATCATGCTTTTCCCTGTTTTAAAGGGTTTGTCTACAAATGCTTGGGATTCTCCATTTGGAGAAGAAAAAAAGTTGGTGACATCATGATATTTCTGTGTTAATAGCTCACATGATTCTGTTTTTTTAAAAATACTGTGGAGGTAGGGAGGTAGGGAAGAAGCAGTGGGCATTTTCCTGCTAATTTCATTTCTAGCTGTGGCTCCGTCTGCACAGATTGAAAATATACCCCATTATCAATGTACAGCAGAAGATTTCCATGCATATATCTTCTTCACAACAGGCTGAAATTTTAATTGTACATGTGGGTCTAGACGTGATCCAGAGATCTAAAAGTCCAACAGGAATCTGAACGTCATTACTATGCTCATGAAAACTTATCCTCCTCCCGTGTCAGGATGCAGGTTAAACTTAATGCATAGGGTTTCCAACCTCCAGGTACTAGCTGGAGGTTTTCTGGGATTACAACAGATCTCCAGCCAATAGAGATCAGTTCACCTGGAGAAAATGGCTGCTTTTGAAGGTGGATTCTATGGCATTGAAATCCCTCCCCTCCCCAAACTTGCCTCCTCAGGCTCCACCCCAAAAAACTCCAGGTATTTCCCAACCTGAAGCTGGCAACCCTATTGATGCAGT
Organism: Euleptes europaea; assembly: GCF_029931775.1. NCBI lineage: Eukaryota > Metazoa > Chordata > Lepidosauria > Squamata > Sphaerodactylidae > Euleptes > Euleptes europaea. Next base: position 61,256,850 of record NC_079314.1, read on the forward strand.
TACTTTCTTCTCAACTCCCATCACTCATCAGTTAAGAGACAACCCAATGTGGATTTATGCATTTACCTTTCTTAGAGCCAAAAGGCTTATCTAACATAAAATTGATTTTGTACTTAAGTAAGATTCTTATATTTCAAACTATGGTTTCATAAATCAGTATATGATGATCATTTCAGGAAAGATCATTTTTTAAATAGTAGCAACACTACAAAAACTCATTTGTAGTGAAAATTTGTTGCAACGCTACAAAAAAACTGCAATAACACTACAATGTTGCATTGACAGATACATGATTCAAATTAACCTGATATAAATAATGGTATGATTGCACCCTAAAACTTGCACCACAGTAGGGGTTCCTTTCTAATAGCATCTGCCCCTTTGTTTTTCACTGCCCATGCTATTATCCTGCTCTCTAACATATTTTTGCCATTCACTGTAATGAGAACTTTTTTGAGTAGAAATAATATTCTCCCAAAAGAGGTTTATTTTGTTGGTAGCCAAAAACTGCACATACACATGATCTAGAAAATGGAGGTGCGGAACTTTAAAGAAAAAAGTTACCTGCTATTACAACCAAAATAAAAGGCAGCCTTTTAAATTACTGTTTCTTTCTCAATGTGCACTTAAAAGTACAATATATAAGCTTTGTCTTATATAATTAGATTAAAATTGAATCATTACAAGATTTGCATTTTTTCAGACTGAAGCCTTTTCTGAAATAGTAAAAAAAAAAACAAGCTTTTATCTAGATACTTTTATCTAGATACTTCTTGAATTTTAATAAACCAATAACAATGTTATTGTTGGACAGGTAATAATTGTCTTCATATAAACTGAAAAATATTGTTTGGGGTGATTAATATACAAAGCTGCATTATGCATTTTGGAGTGTTTATGCATAATTTTTAGTTCTAATGTTATTATGTAATTGAGAGAACATGTTCATTTGCTCTAATAACTACTAAGATGCACTTAATAAAATGAAATGTAATAATACTTGTAATTTAATCTATTCATGGAAGTAATTTTAAAAGTCTACCATTCTCCTTAATGTAGATAACATTCATAATTTATAAAGTGTTGTGATGCCGAATTGACAATGCCATTGTTTTTTCCCACTCTGAGATGATTCTGCAGCCTTCATTATCTGCATACCAACCTCAGGATTATCAAGGGCAAACAAAAGATAATTAACACCAGAAATAGGCAAATGCAGGAGCTACTGACTGAGGTTTTTCATTTAATGCCATACCTCAGAAAACCTGGGAAATGGAGTAACTGTTAAAAAAAATTCCCAATGCAACTCCCCCATGCTTTCATGCATATTTAAACCCATAGACAAAGTGATATTTTGGTTATAAAGACGATTTCTTAAAAGACTAATTGCCATAATTTCTGCTTACCACCTGCATTGTGTGTGTGTGTGTGTATATATATATATATATATATTAGAAAATGACTGTAAAAATAGTGAATGTCAATGCCTTATACTGAACTATTGTCTATAGGAGCAGTCTGGTATTGAGGATATCTGTGCTGAATTTACAGATTTGCCACTTAACTTTTGAAATTAACTTCTTCATACCTCATTGTTCTTACGGTTAAACAGACCTAATAGTAGCATGTGTATATTACAAACAAGGTATCAGCAAGCAAACATGGAGTTTAGACAAGGATTTGGGTACTATTTGGGGGTGGAGGAAGCATAAGTAAATTATGATGACTAATCAAATACAAAACTTGGAAGTCCTTTAAATACTGCCTTATTTTGTAACTTGTCTTGCTTGAGCAATTGGGAGCTGGTTCCTTGTTGCAGTACTACACTTTGTTTATACTTGGTTCCTCTGCTGTTCTATAGATTGTATTATGTAGTGAGAAGTGCCGTCAACTCATAGGGTTTTCAATGCAAGAGACGTTCAGAGGTAGTTTGCCATTGCCTGCCTCTGCATAACGACTTTGGACTTCCTTAATGGTCTCTCGTCCAAATACTAGCCATGGTTGATCCTGCTTAGATTCTGAGATCTGATGAAACTGGGCTTGCCTGGACCATCCATGTAATTGTATTATATATGGTTCAAAATTCCTGCAACACCTGCATTACCAAACATTAGGAAAGCTCTGAATATAGGCAGCTTTATTTTTCAAGTCTGTTGCCAATGGTTCTGTTTTTTGTACGTAGGGTGTACCCTAGCCACAACAAAGGAACCATGGGCAACAGACGTGACTTCTGCTTATATTCTCAAAGAGACGGGACACAGTGGTCATGGGAGATTTTAATTACCCAGATATCTGCTGGAAGTCCAACTCTGCTAAATATTCAAGATCCAATAAATTCCTGACTGGTCTTGCTGACAACTTCATATTCCAGAAAGTGGACAGGGAAACAAGGAGCATCATTGAAACAAGGATCTGCTGTCTTAGACTTGATTCTCACCAACAGGGAAGAACTTGTTGATGAGGTTAAAGTAGTAGGCACCTTGAGTAGTAGTGACCATGTAATCTTGGAATTTACAATCTTGGGGAAAGAAAAACTGTATTTAGTCAGACATATAGGCTGGAATTTTAACAAACTGAAGGCGCAATCACAAACCATTCCTATGAGAAGGGAAAATGGGAGGAGCCTAAAGAGGCCAAGGTGGCTCCATAAACAGCCTTTTAAAGATTTGAGAAATTAAAAAGACTCATTTAGGAAGTGGAAGCAGGGCCTTATAACCAAAGATGAATATAAACAAATAACTAGTGCTTGTAGCTAGAGAGTAAGGAAAGCTAAAGCTCAGTATGAGCTTAGGATAGCAAGAGATGCTAAACACAACAAAAAAGGGTTCTTTTCCTATGTACATAGTATGAATAAGAACAAGGACACGATAAGCCCACTGTGGGGACCGGAAAGTGAAATTGTAACAGGAGATGAAGAGAGGGCAAAACTGCTCAATTCCTACTGTTCCTCAGTCTTTTCTTGTGAGATAAACGATGCTCAACATGGCATAAACAGAACACATGATGAAGGAAGGGATTTGCAGCCTAAGATTGGCATTGGGGTAGTGCACAAACATCTAGTTTTTAAAAATGAAACAAAGTCCTCAGGGCCAGATGAATTGCATCCAAAGGTACTTAAATAACTTGCAGATGTAATTTCTGAGCCTCTGTCCATTATTTTTGAGAAGTCTTGGAGAACATGTGAGGTGCCAGAAGATTGGAGGTGGGCAAATGTTGTCCCCATCTTCAAGAAGGGGAAAAAGGAGGATCTGTGTAACTACCGACCCATCAGCTTAACATCTATACCGGGAAAAAGTTTTGAAGAAATCAGCAAACAGTCAGCATTTAGAAAGGATGGATCTGATTACTAAGAGCCAGCATGGATTTCTCAAGAACAAGTCATGTCAGACTAATCTTATCTCCTTTTTTGAGAAAGTTACTACCTTGCTGAATCAGGGAAATGCAGTAGACTTAGTTTATCTTGATTTCAGTAAGGCTTTTGATAAGGTTCCCCATAATATTCTTGTTGACAAATTGGGAAAATGTGGTTTAGATTCTATTACTGTTAGGTGGATCTGTAACTGGTTGACAGATCGCACCCAAAGAGTGCTTGTTAATGGTTCCTCATCCACTTGGAGAGGAGTGACTAGTGGAGTGCCTCAGAAATCTGTCCTGGGCCCTGTGTTGTACAATATATTTATAAATGATTTGGATGAAGGAATAGAGGGGATGCTTATTAAATCTGCAGATGATACTAAATTGAGAGGGGTAGCAAATACAGTAGAAGACAGAGCCAGGATACAGGATGATCTTGACAGGCTGGAGAATTGGGCTAAAACCAATAAAATGCATTTCAACAGAGATAAATGTAAAGTTCTGCATTTAGGTAGGAAAAATCAAATGAATAATTATAGGATATGAGAGACTTGTCTTAGCAGTAGTGTGTGCGAAAAGAATCTAGGGGTCTTAGTAGACCAAACACTGAACATGAGTCAGCAGTGTGATGTGGTAGCTAAAAAGGTAAATGCGATCTTGGGCTGTATCAACAGAAGTATAGTGTCTAGATCACGCAAAGTGATGGTTTCACTTTACTCTGCTCTGGTTAGACCTCACTTAGAGTATTGTGTTCAGTTTTGGGCACCGCAAATTAAGAAGGATATAGACAAGCTGGAACGTGTCCAGAGGAGGGCAACAAAGATGCCAAAGTAAGACATCAACTTGTTGCAGGGTTATAAAGTTACAGTAAAATTTACACCTTTACTGTACAGTCATCCTTCAACTGCATGCAGCTACCGTGATCAGTCAGCATCACTAAATGCATGCGTAGCCCTATATTGTCTTTATAATTCCACTAATCCAGCAACTAGTATCATTTTCCAAAGACAGTGTTCCTTGCCAAATATCTTCGGTCTCTTTTCCCATATAATTGGCCAGTCTAAACCATGAACAGCAGCCTAAACAATAATGCCACACACCAATTGGGCCTATCATGCAGGTAAAGCTTATTAGTCCTCATGTCCTCAAGAGACATTAGCAAATTTAGTTCTTAAAGGAACTTATCAACATGTTGAACTGGTCCCTGGGTCATTTGATCTGCATGTAAACAGATACTGTATAAACTACAGTAATGAAAACACGAATCAACAGCAGTGCATTAATATTAGCGACAAGCTAGAACTTGATTCCTTAATTAACTGCTTTCTTGGATCCTCACTGCTCTCAACAATGTACTTCCACCCAAGAAGTCCAACTCTACTCACTGGGGATTCAACATGAGTCACACATTCTGCAAAGGTTAGAATGATTGTAACACAATATATAAATGCATACATAATTATGGCTTGTACATTAGGAGGAGGTGTAATAAATTCTGGTTAACATACTATCAAAATGTCTTTTAACCATACCTTGTTCCTATAATGAAAGTTAGGCCCCCGCGCATAGGGACTGGCTTAAATCAAGGATGTATACAGGTGGCAACTTTAATATACAAGCATTTCCACACCTACGCCACCACCATGATTTTATTAAAAGGCTACTAAAAATTAAAGAACTGCACAACATAAGCCAATCCAGTGTGTTACGTAATGAAAGCACGTTGCTGCAGAATGACTCCAGATGGGGTTGTCAGTTTTAAAGGCTGAAAGTTTATAGCTGCATTGCACTTTAGTGAATATTATGTAAATCACTATGGGAAAGGGTCTCTTGGCAAATTTAATCTATTTATATATTTATTGTCCATATTACCTAATGGGCAGCAAAATAAAAGTAAAAAAATACAAAAATTAAATTATCCTAAAAAGTTAAAAAATAAACAGTCCACCATATTGGAAACCTCAACTGTAGGAAAGAAGCACAAAATATCCTATTGTGAAATTCATAAAGTGAGCAGGGGATAGGTATTTTAAAGTCTCAAGGAATAAGTATGTTTTTGGTAGAGATATGAACTGAGATATTAATCAAAACCTGAACCCAAAAAACCCTCTATTTATTTATGTAGATATTAAACCTAGTCTGAACTAAAAAGTTATAAGTTGTTTACAGATAGACATTTACCAATCAGCAAAATTATATGTATTTATTAATTAAAATATTTATATGTCACTTTCTGGCACCAGATTTCCCCCAAAGACATTAACAAAAATAATGGACACTGCAAAACTGTGGACTAAAAAAACAAAACCCCACAACATAAAACTAACAACAGAGTTACACAACCTGTCTTTCCAAAGTGTTTTTCCCAATCCCATTCTGGCTCATTGATTTGGGAAAGGCTTATATAAGCAGTTTGTCATATTGTGTTGCACTATTCTGTTTCCTGGAGCTGCATCTGCTAAGCAGAACTACAAATGCTTTGTTTGCACACTGTACATAGGTACTAGGGAAACAGCAGTACAGATGGGAGGTGGGGTCAAATTCAGGGGAATACTTGTTTCCATGCCCAGACATAGATAGGACTGCTGCTTCATTGAAAAGGCAGAGACAAATGGTTTGCTTGCGCATGCACTGCTAACAGTAACACAGAGTAAAACTACAGCACCCCCTGCATGCACAGTTCCATTCAATAACAAACGTTATTTCTATATTACGCTCAGATACAAGTCTCTCAAAGTGGTGCACAAGTTTGCATCTGCATGTTTTCTTCATATCTTTTATTCCTGCACTTTCAGCCAGTATTTGGTTTTCAAGCAAGCTTACAATAAAATTTTCACATTTACCAGAAATAATCAAAAGCAGTAAGAATACTGAAATTAAAGCAGAAGAAATAATGCTTATAGCAGATAAACACTTAAACAATAAACTATCTAATTTAGGAGAAAATGCAAAAGCAAGGAGAATGGTGTATAAAAGAACATCTGAAGCCACTCCTCCCTTGTTACTTTCTTGCTTCAGAAAACCACCACCAAGCCGCTTGTACCTGCCTCTGGGGAAAAAATACACATCCCCTGAGTTTTCCCCAGCAGAGGTAAAAGGAGCTTACAGAGAAAAGAGCAAGGGGATAAAAGGGTTAAAGAGCCCTTTCCTCCCAACTCTTCCTTGAACAAGCTGCTTCAGCTTCTGAACTGGGGGGAAAATGAATGAGCATGGGAGACAATACAATGGGTACTTTAATCAGTCAATCATCTATTGTTCCTTCAGGCTTCTGCCTATTTTGTCCCACTTCCTTTAGCCATCATATTTTCTAGTCAGGGCTGGTGTCAGCATATCCTGAGATGGGTTCACCTACTCAGGGCTGCCGAGAGCAACCCTGGGCCCCTTGACAAAGATACCACCTGCCCCCCCCCCCACCATATGACCCTGATCCACACAAAACAAATCACTTTGCTTGCTGTTACCATGAATCTATCATAATAAAACATTTGTGCTGTCTGTAAATCTGTCCATTTGTGACAGGCATATTCTCATCAGAGAATAAAGCTAGGAGACTCAAAATTGGACACCAGCTTCAGGATGATTGTGGGAGTTCCAGGGCCAAAACTGAAAAGGCGTGGGGCTATCCTGGCCCAGGTGAGACACCCTCCCCTGTGCTATTTGCAATGGAAGCTAAGGGCCTCTGTTTGTGGCAGGCATTAACTGATCAGAAAATGTTACACGTTTGAAAGCTGGCCACCAATCCCAGAATGATGATGAAAGTTGCACTGCCAAAAATGAAGGGAATTCGAACATGCTGAACCAGGTTATCTTCATGATAGGCAACATGTAATAAGAGAGCTTTTAAGCAACCTGTCATATGTGTCTAATACTGAGATCCCCACTCTGCCATAGAAGGTTGCTGAGTGACACACCTTCAGCTGGACCTACCTCACAGGATTGTTGTGACGATAAAATGAAGGAAAGGAGAACAATGCAGCTTTGGGTCCCCATTGGGAAAAAGATTAGGTAAAACATTTGTTATAAATCTAGTTTTAATGACATTAAAAAGATAATATAATTTGTCATATAGCATAGTAGAGGGCTACTAGTAGAGGGCTAAAAAGGACTATTATATCTTCCATCAACACAATAACCCAGTGCCTGAACTGAGAGTACTAACTTCTTTTCCACATATGAAACCACTAAAACAGATTAATGTTCTATTACCATGCATGTAAAGTGTGGAGGTGGGGGGGGGGTCCTGTTACTACTTTGTTAGATCATGGGGAAATATTACCTCCCTTCCTTCTGCTCATAATATTAACAAAGCTTTGCTACAATAGTACTATTAAGTACATTCTGTTGCCAACTAGCATAGGGATGAGGAGTTGAGGCAAAACCTTGAAAACAAATAGGGGGGGGGAATGGAAAAATTAGGTGGAGGGAGAAGGGAAATAACTGAGAAAAGAGTAGAAAAGAGTGAGAGAAATGAAGGGAAAGAGAAGGAAAAGTTGTTTTATCTTGCTGCAACACATTTACTACTGCTTTGCTTCAGTTTTCCAGAAAGACGAGTCTAGCAGATAGTCAGAGTGCCTTTTACTGGGCTCAGATGTCTCTATACCCCCGGTGGCTGCAGCCAGACCTGCATCAAAAGGAAAATCACCGGAAAACCATTTGGTTGGACGTAGCATATCAGTGGCTTCAGGGGCCCTCCAGCTGACTTGTGCCCCCTGAATGTTGTCCTCCCAGTCCTCCCCTTGATAGCCACACACCTACAAGGGCCCACTGTCACCAACCCCCATCCACACACCTCTTCTTCCATTTGCCTACACTTCTCCTCCCACACTCCTGGTTACCTGGGCTGCCCAGCACCACCAAGAAACAGTATGTGGGTGGTGCAACCAGTGCTGTTGATAGTCGCAGCAGCAGCAGTCTCCCAGCTGCACTAACTGCCTAGTGTCATTGTGGAAAATGCATGCAGGTGGCTATGAGCAGGCAGGGAGGGATGCACAGTCGTTGAGGAGTACATCGGTGAAAAAAGGGAGGGGTGAGTCGGGGGCCCTGGTGGGCAGAGGAGGGGACAGTCTCTGCCCAGGATTCCTCAAAAAGTGGCTCTGTTCCTAGTCAACATCCCTAACAGTTTGCTCTCCCCATACAATAGAGCTCCTTCTGATCTAAAGTATTTCATCTTAACTCAATCTCCAATTAGTCTCTTTTCCCCCAATGCTCCCTCTCCTCTCCTCTGCCTTTTCCCTCAGTCCTCCTTTTTTTTCACCTGTCCTTTTTTCAGATTTCCCTTTGGTTACTTAACATCAGCCTTGCCTAACATCAGGCTTTGATATTTTCCTGCCTCACAGGACCTCTTTCCAATTCCGATACTATACACAGAGCTGCCAAAAGGTCCAAATGTTGTGAAGAAATAAACCTGGTGTCTTATCATGAACATGCAAATAGATTCAGCAACAAAAAAATGAAGCTGCTAAACTTAATGTGAGTCTATATTCTAATTTTCATAGGCATCACAAGTTTCTTATTCTACATTTTCACAACAACCATTTTGCAGTTTCCCACACAATGTCTTTAAACTGTCTGCAGTATTCATGGCTTCATTCTGAAAGCTCACTGTAGACTGGGATTTAAAGAGATTTGTATTAAATAAAAGAGAATACTTAATACGGAGCTATCACAGTGAGCCAAAATAACCTGTGCTCTTCATATCTGAATATTTTAAAGTAATTCTTACCTTCCCAACCTATCTCAGATTACATTATTGCCATAGATTTTCTATTTATTTATTTTACCAAGAGGCCTCTCCCCTGCAAGCACACACTTTAACACAAGTTGTAAAAACAGTACGTCAATAGTTGATTTCTCTAGATCCTTGAAAGGCCCTTATCACAACCACAAGAGTTCAATCTTGGCAGGGCCTGAGAGCGCCAACCTTCTGTCAGACAAAGGCAATATAGATACATCGGGGCAGCAACAAGGGAACACAATGATGCCTCCCCTAAAGGCATTTTCATGTGATTCCCATTACTAAAGTCTCCCTGTCCACTTTCAGTGCTCTTTAACAATTGTTTGCAAGTGGATCTGCTGTTTCATACAGTAAAATCCAGCTGCAAAGTGCGTTGAAAGTGCATTATTCGGCATGTGTGAAAGCGCCCCATGTGTTCTAATTGTACACAACATGAGTCCAGAGGGATATTCCCCCACACTGTGCACCATACAGTATGAGCTTGTTGTGGGTGTCCTGGCTGGGGTTTATACAGTGGTCTGAAGTGCTGTGATTTATTCCAGATTGAGTCAGTATCCTAACATATTAGGGGTTGTGGACTTGATATTTTCACTTGCGTTGACCACTGTGAGATTCCGTAGTTACAACAGGTTTTCAGTGGCATAACATTGTGGGTTTCTTAGGAAACTGGCTAAGCCCCACCCCAACCACAATAGAACCCTAATGCTTTCCAATTCTGTGCTTAGCACTGGGATTACACTGATTTGGCATCAGTGGGACCTAGACCAACCTCGCTTATCTCTGGCAAATCTCCAAATTATACCACCATACATTCAGGTTAGTTGCCATCTTAAGCTATTTGAATAGCTGTTTTACTTCTCTCAGTACCGAGATGAATAGATTTGTAGAGAGGGGGGGGATAGGGAGAGTGAGTCTCTACAGTCGAAGAGAATACATAGTTTAAAATTGCTAATGAGAATGTTTAAATTATTATATGGAAAATATTATTTTGTCTTTGTAAAGAACCCATCTGCTAAAACCATCTTGTGATTCTCTCCTGCCTCTAAATTTTCTCCTACTTCCTGCATGTCTTTTCTAGCTCCTCTTCCCTCTCCAGCTGACTAGGCAAAGTGGAGGGGGGAAAGGAGCTGAATACATGTAATGCTTCCAACAATGCTGTTGAATTACCTTCAGATGATGTACCCACATATTTTTCTTTATGTGCACACTGTGAAAAAGGTAGGTTACTTTTTCTATTACTGGCATTGCCATTCATCTGACATCATGTGACTGTACTACAAAGTTGTATTGCACTCCGATTCTAATTCAGAGATGGTAGTGATAACCTTCAATTGCCACATAAACAGACAAATCCTGGGCCTATAATAAACACTGTGAGGGTTCCATATTATTAGTGCATTTAAATCATCATGATCATCTTCATTTATGTATCTAATAGCGACGTGTGGCCCCCATCTGTGTAAACCTAAATCTGTAGATCTAGGCCACATTGATGCTAAACAGATTTTTCTGCAAACCTGGGGGACCCCTAGGTTTGCAGAAAAATCTGAAACCTTCAAAATAATACATTAGGGGTTTAAATTGGTCCCCAATGTGGAGAAAGGTGTGGTATAAATGAAGTAAATAAATAGAAATTATAGCTGAAGATGGGAGGCAGATAAAAGGTAGACTGGTGAATGGGTGAGAAGGACAGAATGAAGGGAAAGGGGAGAGGATATGGAGGTTGCCAGGAAGAGGGAAAGAGGAAATAGTTCAGGGAGGGGGATACAGGGAAAGTGAAGAGCCCCCCCCCCACAAGTCCTTGAGGATTCCCTATTATGCAAGTGGGCCTGGCCCAGTGGCTGGCACCACACAACTGGGACATAGTTTTCCTAGACAGAGGCGGCTTAGAGGGAGAGCTGAAAACAGAGGGGCAGATAAATGTAGGTTGGCTGTTTCATGGGAAGGAGAGAATTAAGCAGGAAAGGGGGAGAGGCTATGGGGGCTTTCAAGACAGGGAAAGAAGAAATAGTGGGGGAGGGAAAATGAAATGCCTCCTGCAAGTCCATGCAGGTTCCTCCTTGTATATTTTAGCAGCCAAGTCAGCCAAATCTGAGGAAGCTTAAATCCGGTGACTGGAGCTGTGAACAGGCAAGACAGATCTTTCTACATACCTGAAAAAGTCTCCAGGCTTGAAGAAAAATCTGAACTCTAAAAAAGAATATATTGGGGTTTTAAAAACTCCAAAATAATAAAAGGAGCACCTGTAGCTTTACAGGATTTCCTCACTGGTCGTTGCTAGACATCACAACTTTCCAGGATTTGTTTCTGTGAGTAAAAGGCAGGGGGAGGGTAAAGGGTCCTTTGCAGGGCTTTGAGGGAGGACTCATTCAGGCCAGGCCTGGCAGCAATCACTGGGTGACTTGATACCACCTGACTTGCATGACTCACCTAGGCCTGACTGCTTGCTGCTGTTGAACAGCAGCTACCCCATGAAAGCCAGTGTGGTGTAGCAGATAGAGCTTCCGAATAGGGTCTGGGAGACCTGGGTTTAAAATCATCAGACTGCCATGGAAGCTCACTAGATAATGTTGTGCCACTTGCTTTCAGCCTAACCTACTACCTCACAGGGTTATTGTGAGAATAAAAAGGAGGAGAGGAGAATTATGTAAACTTCTTTCACCCCCCTGTGGAGAAAGGGAAGGTAATGATGAAGTAAATAAATAATAAATATAGCTGAAGATTGGATGCAAATAAAGGGAAGGTTGGCAAATGACTAAGAAGGTCAGAAAGTCAGGGAAAGGGGAGAGGATATTGTGAGAGAAAGATGAAATAGATTGGGGAGGATACTGAGGGGCGAGGTGCCCCCTACAGGTCCTTGCATGTTCCCTACCACACACGTGTACCTGGCCCAGCGTCCAGGTCCACACACCTGGGCCATCGTTTTCCTAAAAAGAGGCTACTGGTGGGGGGGGGAAGGAAAGCTGAAGACAGAGGGGAAAATAAAGGTAGGTTGGTTGTTGCGTGGAAAGGAGAGAAGGAAGTAGGAAAAGTGGAAAGGCTATGGGGCTTTCAGAAAGGGGTAGGGGGAATGAGATCCCACTTATTAGTAAAGAAGTTAAAGGTAGTCCCCTGTGCAAGCACTGGATCATTATTGACCCATGGGGTGACATCACATTCCGACATTTACTAGGCAGACTATGTTTACGGGGTGATTTGCCATTGCCTTCCCCAGTCATCTCCCAGCAAGCTGGGTACTCAATTTACCGACCTCGGAAGGATGGAAGGCTGAGTCAACCTTGAGCCGGCTACCTGAAACCGACTTCTGTCGGGATAGAACTCAGGTCGTGAGCAGAGCTTTTGACTACAGTACTGCAGCCTCCCATATTAGTAATAAATCCAAATGTCAGGTTGCAAAACTGGGTTGTCAAAAGGATGCCTCTTTTTTCTTAGAAACCATAAACTCTATAGGACTTTTTAGCTCAGAAACCTACTCCAGAAGACCTTTCTGGACTGTTTTCAGCTAACATGCAATAGAGTCCCCCAGCAAAGGAGAGCTTCAAATCACAGAGACTCCAGGGTATGACTGAAAGACACAAGATACAGGAGCCTTGCCAAAGCTAAGCAGGCCAACACCAAGTCAGGAGACTTTATGGGAACCCTATGAACACCACTATGAGTTCCATCATGGAAAAAAGTAAGACATAGAATATTGTCGAAGGCTTTCACGGTCAGAGTTCATTGGTTCTTGTAGGTTATCCGGGCTGTGTGACCGTGGTCTTGGTATTTTCTTTCCTGATGTTTCGCCCACAGCTGTGGCAGGCATCTTCAGAGGAGTAACACTGAAGGACAGTTGAGAGACACTGTCCTTCAGTGTTACTCCTCTGAAGATGCCTGCCACAGCTGCTGGCGAAAGGTCAGGAAAGAAAATACCAAAACCACGGTCACACAGCCCGGATAACCTACAAGAACCAAGACATAGAATGTTGAGAAATATAAGAAGATGTACTGTCGAAGGCTTTCACGGTCAGAGTTCATTGGTTCTCGTAGGTTATCCGGGCTGTGTAACCGTGGTCTTGGTATTTTCTTTCCTGACGTTTTGCCAGCAGCTGTGGCTGGCACCTTCAGAGGAGTAACACTGAAGGACAGTGTCTCTCAGTGTCAAGTGTGTAGGAAGAGTAATATATAGTCAGAAAGGGGTTGGGTTTGAGCTGAATCATTGTCCTGCAAAAAGTAACAAAGGTAATGTGCTAACCATTGTCCTGTAAGTATCAAGATAATGTGCTAATGAGGGTGTGGTATGTTAATATGGAACCATTGTATCCTGAAGTGATCTGTTAATGTGTGAAATCCAAAGCTAATCTGCATGGCTATTGTTGACTGTGGTCTTTGTTAGTCTGGAGGTTTTCCTCTGAAGATGCCGGTCACAGCTGCTGGCGAAACGTCAGGAAAGAAAATACCAAGACCACGGTTACACAGCCTGGATAACCTACGAGAACCAATAAGAAGATGTGTCTGGAAGCATTTCTAATAGCCTGTATCCTGCCACCCCATTCAGTAAAGCTTGAAGCCTTCCTCTAGCCCAGGGGTCGGCAAACTCATTAGTCAAAAGAGCCAAATATCAACAGTACAACGATTGAGATTTCTTTTGAGAGCCAAATTTCTTAAACTTAAACTATATATGTAGGTACACTGTTTACTAACTTAATAAACTTTAATTAAAGTTTTAAGTCTTAATTAAACTATAGGTACACTGAATAAAACTTGATATCATACTTAATAGTGATGTTATTTATTGATAAAAATGAAATTGTAAGTCCCTGCCATTCCCCCCTCCCCGTCCGGAGTCCTCATCTGGAGGCCTGGTCTACCGCCATAAAAGCCTGTTGGTAGACCTGGCCTCCGGCTGAGTCCCATTGGGAGACCAGGTCTACCCATTGGCTTTCTTGGCAGTAGACCTGGCCTCCGGAGGCCCATAGAAGCCAATTGGTAGACCTGGCCTCTGAAGGGGGACTTGCCCCTCCTCGGAGTCCAGGTCTACCGCCAAGAAAGCCAGTGGGTAGACATGGCCTCTGAGGAGGGAAAAAAGTAAGGTATCCATAAAATTAAATCATGACAATGACTGACAAACACTTAATGTGAATAATGTGAGCAAACTTTTCTATAGATTCACAGATGCAGTAAACACATGAGAACATAAGAAAGGCCGTGCTGGATCAGACCAAGGTTCTTCAAGTCCAGCAGTCTGTTCCCACAGTGGCCAACCAGGTGCCTCCAGGAAGCCCACAAATAAGACCACTGCAGCATCATTGTCCTGCCTGCGATCCATAGCACCTGATATAGTAGGCCTGCTCCTCTGATCCTGGAGAGAATAGGCATGCATCATGACTAGTATCCTTTTTGATTAGTAGCCATGGATAGCCCTCTCCTCCATGAACATGTCCACTCCCCTCTTAAAGCCCTCCAAGTTGGAAGCCATCACCACCTCCAGGGGCAGGGAGTCCCACCATTTAACCACGCATTGTGTGAAGAAATACTTCCTTTTATCAGTTTTGAATCTCCCACCCTCCAGCTTCAGCAGACGACCCCGAGTTGTACCATTACGTGTGTCCCGGGTCAGGGGCCCCACCCCCGCCCCGGGGCTTTCCCGCCACCAGCCACTTACCAGACAAGCCCCTGCTGGCTCCAAAGTGTGCCTCTTCCCCACAGGGACCTGCAGGCCCAGAAGACGACAGGGTAATGGAGTCGGCGCCGCATAAGACGGGGCGCTGCGGCCCAGCGCCGCTGCCGAGGACGCACCACCAAAGGAAGCCTGCCCCGCCCAACAGCTGATAGGTGGGTGGGGCGGGCCAGGAACCGCCGAGCCGCCCAGCAATCGCGCGGCTAGAGGGGAGGCTTTAGCCTCCCAACCATTGAGGGCAAGGGAAAGGGGGACCCGGCCATTCTCCACAGTGGGGGGGAGGGAGAGAGCGCCCACTCGCCTGCTCTCTCGCTCGCTCGCTCAGGCGCGCCGGCTCCGCAGCCCGGCTGCTGGCGTGAGCGGGTGCAAGAGCAGGGGCTCTGAACCAAGTTCGGAGAGCCACTCAACGGGCCAAAGAGCCGCATGCGGCTCGCGAGCCGTGGTTTGCCGACCCCTGCTCTAGCCGAAGGAGCTGTCCTACAACTTAAAATGCTCCTCTTCTACCTTAAAGTGGAGGAAGGTCTCACTTTGCTGTGGCCAACACACACACACACACACACACACACACTAACACGATCAAAGAGATTTTTACACTTCTTGGTAGGGCTCAAAAATTTTTTTTTCAATCAGGCTATTAATCCAAACAAACATAAAACCTAGTAGCCCACAAAAAATCTAAAAGAATATTCTGCAGTAAAGAGGAGCAAATATATGCATATGGATCAGAAACAGTCATTCAATTGTTAGTAAATCCCTAACTGTGCTTGTGACAAGAATAGGGAGCGTGAGCACCATATCTGACTATAGCCAGTTCCACTACCTATCAAATGTAATAAGGGGATGGCCTCTGGGGTGGGATTAAACTCCATAGCCTGTCTGCACATGTGTCAAAATTTGCAGAAGAAAAGCTAAATATCAGAGTTTAACCTTAATTAAGTGCCCCTTAAGTTTGACTATGCCTGGGCCATCGGTTACAAAAGTCCTGTGTGGTGGCTGATTCCCGCTACAATGTACGAAGATAGTTTGAGGCAAAGGATTCTTCATCTACAATATGGAACCATTCTGTTGTTAAATTAACAGCTCATAGTATTAGAATAAAGGGAACCTGGGAGAGCCAGGTTCAAATCCCTACTCTTACATGAAAATGTACTGGGTAACCGTGGGCCAGTCCACACTTTCAGCCTAACCTACCTCACAGGGTCTTCCCTTTGATCATTCTGAATAATGGACTCTGGAGATTCCACGTACCAGGCACTGCCAGGGTTTACCTCTGGCATTCTATATCCTAGTTTTTAACAGCAGCCTATACAACTCCCCAGCTCTGACCTGGATGGCCCAGGCTAGCCTGATCTCATCAGATCTCAGAAGCTAAGCAGGGTCAGCCCTGCTTAGTATTTGGATGGGAGACCACCAAGAAATACCAGGGTTGCTGTGCAGAGGAAGGCACTGGCAAACCACCTCTGTTAGTCTCTTGCCATGAAACCCCCAAAAGGGGTCGCCATAAGTCGGCTGCGACTTGACGGCACTTTACACACGCATACAACTCCCCAACCTATAAGTTGGAGTTAAATGACCAACTACAACACCCAACAGGATTTCTAGATGTGCAATTAGTAGTAGCAGTTCTGTTTCATAAATTGTGTATGTGTATTTTCACATATATAGTAAGAAAGTCAACTAGGGGGTTTTCCCCCTACAAACTATGATGTGCACTCATGTCAGTACTAAAAACTTACTTATTGGAATATGAAAACGGAGGCTAGGAGCCTGCAAAATGACTCAGGTGTTATATTACCCAAAACTTCCACAGTGCCATCTTAAGCAGTTACACCCTTCTCGCCCCATTGATTACAGTGAACTTAAAAGGCTGTATCTTTGCTTAGGGTTGCATTGTTAGATAATCAGGTGTTTGACTAAAACAGATGCTCTTATTTACATTGGGCAAGGCTGGTGAAACATTGAAGTGTTATATGCCAATTTCAGAGATAATTTTGAAAGACGGTCCTGTGACTTCATGAATTTCAATGTAACCTCCTTCCTCACTAGTTCTATAGCTGTCCTTGTAGAAACTTGATGGAATAGTGAAAATGGCACAAAGTTTATCACTGGATAGAAAATGTATAAAAAGCACAGAAAGAGTTGCATTATATGATAACGAAAGCATACAGTCCAAAAATGAGAAATCAAAACTTTGAAAAAATGAGTTTATCCATAAAATGACCACTGGAAGAAAATTCAGAACAAAAGTTTGGCATGCAGCTTTGTCAGGGGGATTTACAATTTACAGAGCATGTACAGAGTGCAATTTCCAATTACATCCTAATATTGAGAAAATTAAACAAACAATGTATACTATGTATTGTAAATTTACAAAGATTTACGTTATTACATTTTAAAAGAAAGGATGGTTTAATCATGTATCACATATGAGCCAGCGTGGTGTAGTGGTTAAGAGCTGTGGTTTGGAGCGGTGGACTATAATCTGGAGAACCGGGTTTGATTTCCCACTCCTCCACATGAGCGGCAGATGCTAATCTGGTGAATCGGGTTGGTTTCCCCGCTCCTACACATGAAGTCAGCTGGGTAACCTTGGCCTAGTAACAGCTCTCATAGAGTTCTCTCAGCCCCACCTACCTCACAACGTGTCTGGTGCGGGGAGAGGAAGGGAAGGCGATTGAGAGGAAGGGAAGGCGATTCTTTACCTTAAAGGTAGAGAAAATCAGTGTATAAAAACCAACTCTTCTTCTTCTTCTTCTTCCAGGAAGGGGAACAACTTGACTTCTATTTCTCCCTGGGTATGTACAAGGAAGATCTCAAATTTCACAGGCTCTCTTTCTATTTAGGTTGTGCCATGTACCAGACTTGGAAAGCCCACAGGCTGGACAAACCCAGGGTCCTCTCATGATTACTTTCCACACAGAAGTGAGAAGAAGCAGGAATATATTGAAGGATAAAAAGGAAGAGCAGTCAAGACAAATTAATGTATATAAACCCCCAAGGGGTCGGGGGGGGGGGGACTTAGTCGCTTAACAATGTCAAGGTGATAATGTTACAAAAAGAACACTCAACAGAACATACAATCCTTAACAGTTCTAGCTACCATCTTTGAAGATTTCCATCTCCTTCCTCCCTCTGTCCTGAGAATAGGAAATGGAATCCAACTCTGGGTCCTCTAATCAAGCCTCCACCAACAGAACTAAACCACTTGTTTCCAGCTCTCACCAGGGCAGCCTGGCAATAGAATATTCACAGGTCGGCATGCCTGCTCATGGCAGGGCATCATCAGCAAATTGTTTTATGACTGGTGGGTGTCAGCAGTGTCACTATGGGTTCCCATGCAGTTGCTAAGCCTCTATGGAGAGTTCCACGGGGTTTCCTTCAAAATTGTATTTTTGGCTTGCTGCTCAGGAGGCTGTGCCGTCTCCAGCAGAACACCCCCGCCCCTGGTTAAAATTGGGCTGCCCGAGTCCTTAAAATGCTCAAATGTGAAATTGTTAAACTAACATACAACTTTTTAAAAATCAGTTTCTTTACTTCAGGATTGGAAGGCAGCCAAAGCAATGCCCATTTGAAATCATCATCCTCATTATCTGTATATCTAATTCCCAAGTCTGCCCCCGCCTGTGGATACTTAAATCTGCAGATAGGGGGCAGAATGACCCCCAACAGTTTTTCTGCAGACTCAGGGAACCCCCTCGATCTGTAGAAAAATCTGAAACTTAAAAAAACACACACAAGGGGTTTAAATCCCCCAAAAAATTAAAGAAAGTGTTCTCTACGCATGCACAGAGAACACATCTACCATTGGCAGCAGCCAATGAGAAAGGGTTGTTGCCTCAACTGGCAAGCTTGCAAGGGGCTTGCAAACCGAGATTGGGACTGGGGGTTGGCTCAGCGGGCTCGACAATGGGGGGGATGGATTTCCTTCGTGAGTTTCATAGGCCCCACTTGTAATAATAATAATAAAGGATGTGGAGGGAAATCAGGAAAATTATGGAAAAGGCTACCTATCTTCTGCCCCAGGCAATTTGCTAAAACCCATTACAAACAATATAAATATTTTTTAAAAATCTAAGAACTTGCCATGCTGAGGAAGAAAAGAAATGGCTCTCTCAAAAGTCTCAGAAGTCTCACATTTCCAATACTTCAGAATTTTTGAGTATGTTGATGAGCATGCAGCTTGGGAGGATCTGATAAGAACTACACCAGACATGAACAATACTGCACGACTAACTCCATAAACCCTAAAGGTCTTTGGACTTATGTTTCTCCAATGTCAGCACTCACTGGCCGCATTCCATACATCAAACTGCTCTTCAAGCTAACAGACTTTCAAAAGCAGTCTGTGACAAAACAGGCTAGGATCCACTGGTAGTTTCTGGAAGCAGAAGGAATTTCTATAAGTAGATCAAGACTTCTCTGATTCCCCATTCCTGCTGCAGCCCAACTTCCCCCCTTCCATGCTGCCCCTTGGAAACAGGGAACAGGAGGTCTGCACGGGGGGCGGGGGGGCGGGCGGGGATCAACCAAAATTGCCCTTCATTTCTGCTTTAGGAAATTCTCTGCTGGATCCAAGTCAAAATTCTACTGCTGTGAAAAAGTCTAAAATCCCACTAGGCATCTCACTAGTTCTTGGATCCCATCTAGCATGCATGAGCTCTCAGGAACTTTGACAAAGTCCTTCATCAATTTTTCAAACAATTTATCCCATAAAAGTGCAGAACTTTAAGAAAAACAGGTAGGAATAAATTTTCACAAAGAGGGGGAGAGTAAGGAGTGGGCCCCCAGTTATTTCACTCATTTATAAGTTATTTGCAGTCAATGAACAATTAACCATGCAATCCTGAGGGAGAAATGCCCATAGGAGCCGGCATAACCCCATGCCGGCGTCAGTGCCCCCTTGTGCCATCGTAAAGGACACTTATGCCGGTGTGGGGGCACTTATGCCAGCCCCAGGGAGCAACATGGCAGTGCAGTGCTGGGACGGCAGCGCACCTTCCCCACTGGCATCCTGGCGGAGCTCCCCGCACTGATATCCTGGGATGCATTCCTGGGTGCGGAGCTTTCAGGCAGCTTTCTAACCCCTTTCGCCTCGGGAATACCCCCTCACGCTGTGGCGTTGCTATGCCTCGCTAAAGGCAATAGTACTCTTTTTTCAATTTTTTATTTTTAAATTGGGTTTTTCACCTTTATTATGGCCGGGAAACCTCTGTGGAGGTGACATGGTGGTGCCATGTGAAGTAGAAGAAGAATTGGTTTTTATATGCCGACTTTCTCTACCACTTAGGGAAGACTCAAACCAGCTTACAATCACCTTCCCTTCCCCTCCCCACAACAGACACCCTGGGAGGTAAGTGAAGCTGAGAGAATGTGACTTGCTCAAGGTCACCCAGCTGGCTTCGTGTGTAGGAGTGGGGAAACAAATCCAGTTCACCAGATTAGCCTCCGCCGCTCATGTGGAGGAGTGGGAAATCAAACCCGGTTCTCCAGATCAGACTCCACTACTACAAACCACCGCTCTTAACCACTACAGTAGTAGTTCCAAAAGGGTCTCTCTAAATTGAGACTAGTCTACAGAATGGCAAATACATATAAACTACGCAAGTGTCACACAATGAGAAGCATAAAAAGCACCGTTTATTCCCTTCCCTGGAGGTTTTTAAGCAGAGGCTAGATGGCCATCTGTCAGCAATGCTGATTCTATGACCTTAGGCAGATCATGAGAGGGAGGGTATCTTGGCCATCATCTGGGCATGGAGTAGGGGTCACTGGGGATGGGTGGGGGGAGGTAGTTATGAATTTCCTGCATTGTGCAGGGGGTTGGACTTGATGACCCTGGTGGTCCCTTCCAACTCTATGATACCATGTAACTGTGATTACTTCTATGTAACTTTGGGACACAAATATTAACTTCACAGTTTGACAGGATCTAACCTGACTGCTTACCTTGAAAAGAGATCTTAGAGTCATAGTGGAAAGCTCTCCGAAAACATGCTGAAAACATTTCAGTGTGCTGTAGTACTTAAAGAGGCAACACTAGTATGAGGAATATTATTAGGAAGGGATTGCAAATGAAGCAACCAATTAACATAATACATTATGTGATGTTGGCACATTTAGAATATTGTGTACAGTTCTGGTCGCTCATGTCAAAAAGGATATTACAGAGCTGGAAAATATAAAGAACGGGAGCATGTTCTGTATAAAAGGGCTACTGGAGCCTTTTTAGTTTAGAAAAAAAAGATGACCATAATAGTGAATTATAAATGATTACTGCATCAG